>NW_028274911.1:447500-645284 GCF_037043125.1 Eumetopias jubatus | reverse complement strand
GAATCTCTTTATGAGTCGTCACTGTTAGAATTGGTAAGAGGTAGCTTAGTTTTAAACTTGGACCAAGATTGTTTTGTTATTTAAGTACAAAATAAACCTTGTTAAAAGCTAGTTTCCGTGATGCGCCTGTCAGACCCCGTGTTTAGTAAATGCTTGTTTTGTGTCATGTTAGGTGGGCTCTGAAATGAAATAGTCTTCTCTTCAGAATGTTACAGCTCTGGTCGAGGAACACGTGTGATTTAGAATGGGAAGTGTCTACATTTCATGTTCACGTGACTGCAGGCCGGGATGCTGGTTAGGCAGTCAGCAGGCCAGTCTCTGGCCCAAGTCCTGCCGAGGCAGGTGCTGGAGTGGGGCTGCTGGGGCTTGGGGCCTGCTCACAGGACCACTCCTGTCCATGTGTACGGTGTGTGTCCCTGCATATTGCTTCAGTCGTCACTAGGTGGAGGCCTGTTCCTTATGGCTGAACCTAGTCAAGCAGAGAGACAGCTTTGTGCTAGGATTTTCGTTTTGTTTTGTTTGTGAAAGCAAACATCCACATAAGCATTAATGCAGTAATTATTGTTTTTACCTTTTTACCTTAAGATAAATTGGTCTTTATTATCAAGTTGTAACTGCAAAAATCGTAAGTTAAGTTTTACCATTTTTAGCAAAAAAGTATTTGAAAAATGCTTTCAGAGAAAACAGGCCTTTGTCTCTTTTTTCTATTTCAAATTCTTATTTGCTGTAGTGGATAGTATGTATGTAGAGCTAGGTTTCTTTGCTACATTTAAGGAATCGAAAGTGTCTTGTTGGGGCGCCTGGGTGGCTCAGTCGTTAAGCGTCTGCCTTCGGCTCGGGTCATGATCCCAGTGTCCTGGGATCGAGCCCCGCATCGGGCTCCCTGCTCGGCGGGAAGCCTGCTTCTCCCTCTCCCACTCCCCCTGCTTGTGTTCCCTCTCTCACTGTGTCTCTCTTTGTCAAATAAATAAATAAATGAAAATCTTAAAAAAAAAAAAAAAGTGTCTTGTTATGGCTGAAATGGAAAGACATAGAGCAGATTTGTGTGTGCATGTGTTTGGGTATGTACAAGCTTGGCAGACGAGATGTGGTCTGGCACCTCTGAGTTGGGCCTGAGGGAAGGTAGGGATGAGGCTGTGATGGGCCCTGTGTGAATGCACTGCCTTGGATGCATAGCAAAAGGGTTTTTGCTTAATCTTACTGTTTTTTGCAAACTTTAAATATATTGGCTTAATAAATGTTTATTAAACACCTGTTATGTGCCAGGCCCAGTTCTAAATACTGGACTCGTAGTTGTGAATAAGACCTAGTTCAGTGCCCCTATCAATGCTTGTGGTCTTAATCCAGTGTGAATTGCCTTTCATCATTCTGTTGCCTTGTAACAGGCCCTGGACTAGTTCTGATTTCTACTACAGGTTCATTCATTCATTCATTCATCTAATAAATGTTTATGTTCCAGATACTTTGCTAAGGATGGTCTAAGGTTGATATTAAACATGATCAAATATTTGACCTTTGGGAATTCAGAATCTAATTGAGCAGGAAAGGAAAATACTTCATTCATGGTTCTGTGATGTGATACATGCTGAACAGCGACATGTTTAGATGTGGGAGAGAGAAGGGGTGCTCTCCCCGGCACCTGGGAAGTCAGCACAGCAGTGTCTCCTAGGACACAGGGTAATTTGGGGGGAAGGTAAAGGCCAGAGGAAGACTGTGCATATAAATTCCAGGAAGAGGGAGTATGTCATTATATTTATGGGACACAAAGACGTTCACTGAGGCTAGAATACAAGGTCTCATATGGGAGGGGTGGAGAAGAACCCGCAAGGATAGGTGGACAGCTAGATGGTCCACTGTCTTGAACGGCTTGCCCAGGAGTTTGAGTTTTATCGAATGAAGGCAACAGAGGGAGATTTGTGAGTAATAGAGAGGTGATAGGGTTATGTATTTTTGGAAACAGCCTGAATAAGAGCAGACTGATACAAAAATAGAACAAGTGTTGTGGATGTTAAGTGTGTTTCAACTGGGGTAATGCAGCTAAAATTCATGAGAAGTGCTGTGTCCCGTAGGTGAAGTTCCTGGACTCTATACCCAGGAAGAATTAGAGCCTTTGCTGTTGCCCCTCAGGATGAGGCTTCGCAGGATGGTTTTTTCGGACCAGTCGTCAATTACTTTACATATAGTAAGTGACTGTATTGAATTCATCAATTCAAACTCTGGTTCATGTGAAATAAGTACCATTTAATTTGCCATATTTTCTAATTAGGTTGCAAAGGTGTCTTAAATCTTGGGTCTATTTGGTAATTTATACTTTTTTCTTTTTTACGGTGCTTTTAGAAAAGCCAACCTGTAGTAAAAGCATGTTAGCAAAATTTTAGCAGAAGGGGAAGATGAAAGTGTTTTCATGTTCCTTGGAATATTTACTTCACTGCTTTTGTTTCTGTGTGGTAAAACTAGTGTTCAGAACTTCCTATCTTAGAAAATTATTGAACTGGTTAGATTTTGCCAGACTCTCTAGTTTTTTCTAGCTCAGCAGCTTTCTGATCACAGAAGCGGTTTTATGTGCACTGCGGATATCTCACATTGAAGAAGTCGTTACAAGGCACTAATAATACCAGACATCACTACTACACTTAGCTCCTTTCTTTCCCTAAAAGAACATTTGTTATTGAAACAGAGAAACTGGTTAAAGAGCTACCGTCCCCTCCCTCTCCTTCCAGTTCACAAGGAAACTCTACCAGGCCTCTGGGAAACCGATCATCCCAGTGCTATTCAAAACAGTTTCAGAACATGGATAATGACGCAAACTTTCCAAACTCCCTTTCATGAAGGGAAAATAACATTGGTGAAACAGGAAAAATATATTTCTCCTAAAAGAAAATTGGAGATCAATTTGCTTGTGAATACTGAAATCAAAATCCTTGAAAGAAAAATTGTAAAGTAGAATCCAGTTTCACATTTGAAAAGTAACATACAAAACAGCAATCTGGTATATGGACACTTGCCTTCCTCCTGAATTCCTTCTGGATCTTTTCTCTTAGCATGCACGCACACGCGTGCGCGCGCGCACACACACACACACACACAAGTATTTCTGAACAAAAATAAAAATCATAACTGTAATATTGCTTAATGGCTCCTACCATTTCATTTTAGAAAATTTTAAACTCATAAAAGCAGACCATATATAGATTTCCCCAATTATTATTGTTGTAATTTCCATGATAATTTTCTTATATTTTTTTAGGAATTCAACAAAACTTGCATATTGTCTTGATAATGGATTCTGCAAATTTAAACTTCATAATAAACTGTGAGAGTAATCCAGCTTTGCATAAGAAATGCCAGGTGTTGCGGATGGAGGGTTGGTCAGATAGCAGCATGAGGAAAGTAAGTTTAACATTTAAGTATGGAAATGAAAGACAGCATATTTTCTTTTTGAAGTTACAGATTTTCCTGACTTTGCTTTGGTGTTTGTTATTATATTACCTTAATGGTGGCACTGATTATACATGTTTGAAAACCTCTCTCTTTTCTTTATGCTCTTATATGACATTTTAGTTGAGTGTACAACTTCATGTGCTTAAGGACTACAGAGGTACTTATTGTACTTTAAAAATTTTATTCATGTTGTTAGCTAGCCTATGATAAAAACATCGTAGCAATAATTTTAGCCATTTTTTTGAATTAAAAAAATTAAATCTTAAAAAATATCTATCATTGTGGTGCTAAGTGTTGGGAGGGGGATGTGTTTGAAGTGTGAATTCATTGAACCATCTTAACTGGAAGCCTCTGCCATTGTTTTGTTTGATAAATAATATTTTTCAGGATTATTTCTTTGAATAATATTTATATTCTCGATCATTCATGTCTTCATTTTTGTGTAAAGAAGTACGGACTATTGCCTATCATGAGTCAGAGGGAGGACTGTAATTTGAGATGAGAGTTAAAGTTTTACAGATGAGGTGATATTTTAGTTAGATTCCAGGAAGTAGATAAAGGACAGGAAAATTATTCCAGTCTTAAGAGGCCACGTGAACGAGAGGCTTCATTAAGAAGTAATTATCGGGTCTCTAATATGTGCCACTGTTCTATCTGTTGGGGTTATAGCAAAGAAAAAGCAGATGAAAGTCCCTGCCCTCATGGAGTTTACAAGGTTTTGGGGGGTCGCGGGGGGGAATGTCTTCTTCAGGGAGACCCTGAGCTGACAGCTTGCCTGGTGACTCTGAGAGTCAGCCGGAAGCCCAGTCAGCGGTTAGAGTGACTCAGAGGGAGAGCAGTTGGGGGTGTGGCGTCAGGGAAGTAAGAGGAGAGCAGTTAGGGTGGGGCTTTGTGAGCCACGCTGCGGAGTTTAGCTTTTCCTGGAAACAGGTGAGGGAGGCTTCGGAGGCTTTTGACACACCATTCTAATGTTTCAGCGGGATTACTTTGGCTTCTGTGCTGGGAATAGACTCTCAAAGGCAAGGGTAGAATTAGTTACAAAGCTGTTGCAGGAGTCGGTGAGAGAGAAGGATGGTGTGCACTAGGGATGGAGGAGGAGAGGTGGTGGGAAGTGGCTGGATTCTGAACACGTTTTACTGTAGAAATAACCGAATTTGCTGACAGATTGTACTAAGATGTAAAAGGAGGTGAGGCTGGAAGGATACAGCCAAGGATGTTGGCTGAAGTCCCTGGAAGGGTGGAGTACCCGTCCACGGGGAACGGGGACCGAGAAGAGCACTTGCAGGGGAGGATGTGAGGCTTGCAGTTGTAGATGTGTTCTTGACGAGACGTCAGACCTCCGAGCTGCAGGACGCAGAAGGCATCGGGGTGTAGGGGTCTGGAGTTCAGGGGAAAGAAGGGTCAGGCATCCAGGATAAAACACAGGGAATTGTCAGGGTATGGGTGGTATTTACAGCTCTGAGAATGAATGATGCCACCAAGGAATGAGCGTTGACTACCAGAGAGTGACCGTCAAGGACTGAAGTCTTGGGCTCTTGTTCAACATGAAAAGGTTGACGTGAAGATGAGGGATCCGCAAAGGATACTGAGAAGGAGCTGCTGTGGGGAAATGGGAGGGAAACCGGCAGAGTGTGAAGACAAGCAAAGACTGCATTTCAGGGCCGTGGCGCAGGCAGGTGGACGGGGCCTGTGAGCTGACTGTCGGCTCTGGCAGCAGGGAGGCCAGCGTGAGGCTAAGAAAGCAGTTTTGAGTTAGCGGCTGCCAACTGGAACGTGCTCCAGAAACAGTGAGAAGGAGATTGGAGAGAGTGAATGTGGTCACCTCTTGTGAGGGGTTTTGTTGTAAAGTGGAACAGAGAAATGGATCCGTGTGGAAGGAAGTAGGTAAAAATAATACTTTTTTTTGAAGTTTTAAGGTAGGACATACTATTACACGTTTGTATGCCGTCGGGAATGCAAACAAGGAAGTAAGAACATATGAAAGGCAGGGGAACATTGTGCAGCCATGTCACGGCCTGGTGCACAAATGAGAGGACTAGGGACTGGCCTCTGCAGCAAAGCAAGCAGGGCGCAGGGGCCCAGCTCCAGGTAAGCGGGCAGGTGTGGTACCAGGGAGTGGTGGACAGGCTTCCTATTGTTTCTGTTTTCTCAGAGACAGCAAGGTGATGAGCTGAGAGAAAAGCCGAGGGGAGAGTTTGTGGGGTCCTGAAGGGATGTAAGAAGATACGCGGAAAGAGGGGAAGGCTGAGGAGAAGGGGTATGAGGGCTGGGTGGCATAGGGTTGGCATGAGCTGGCGATGGGAGAGTTGAGCGGAGGCCGTCAGCGTGCTGTGTGTTTCCCTCAGTCACGGTGCCCTCGCAAGGGCACACCTGCAGCGAGTGCTCACTTGCACTTGGCCAGGACTGGGGCTTTGTTACTCGAGTACAGCCGAGTCAGTGAGGGCTGAGGGAGTTGCGAGCTCATGATAAGGAAGATGGTGAACGACAGTGTGGCGATTTTCAAATTCATAGATCGCAGGTCTTAGTGGAGCATGAGGCTTATTGGCCCTACGAAGGGAATGGGCTGGGGCTGCCTGGGATATTTACAGGTGACATGATGGAATGATTTCAGTTCTTGTTAGTGACGCGGTCTCAGGGTCTGACCATGGCAGGTAGGGCGTGATTAGCTGAGGAAAAGGTGGTGGAGAAGACACCAGAAGGACAGGAGTTGAAGGAATTGAGAGGTGAAGGTATTAATCGGAATTAATAGAGTTAATACGCATTTTTATCTCTGAGGGGGAGAATGGAGGTGAAGGGGAGCGTGGGCCCATCCAGCCAGGAACGCTTTGCAGATGGAGGGTGTTGTTTTGTCAGCCAGCTTTATTGAGATACACAAACTGATAAATAAAAGTTGTCTATACTTAATGTGTACAGTGTGATGTTTGGACATATGTATATCTTGTGCGATGTTTACACAATCAAGCTAATTCACATAAGGGATAGACTATTTTAAAGAAAGCAAGTTTCCTAAGAAAAAAATTTCAGTTTATTTGAAAGGATAAATTTGAAATATTCTCCCAGAGGCTCCAGGGTTTTGGCAGAAATCAGTGAAGATGTTTGAGGGAAAAACAGTATTCTCTGGTCACGAACCATGGCACTTTCAAATTCTTCGTCAGTAAAGGGGTCTTTTGTGTGACATTTTGTTTAGTCTGGGAGATTCAGAAAGTGAGACTTTGACCCGCATACCTGGACACCTTGGGCTTCCTGTTGCAAAAATGTCCGTGTTCTGCTACTTTAATTTTCTTCCCAGGAAACTAAGAATATTTTACTTCTGGTTTTTTTTTTGTTTTTTTTTTGTATATTTTAAATGAGTACTCTTATTAGATTATCATACTTTCCCTTATAATAATGATCTGTTTATGAAACTTGATCTTATTTGTGATAGTGGCAAAATCCTAGTGGTAGCTCAACAACAGTTTTTGAGATTATCAATTATAAAACTGTTAATTACCAATTGTGGAATTCTTTTCATTTACTTTTCGTTTCTTCTTATTCAGGAAACCTCAGAACCCTTACTATCCCTTTATGCCCTGATGCCAAATAAAGCTTTTCATTTTTCTTATTGTGTGATTTTCAGTGGCATTTGTGATTATTTTCTAATTCAATCCAAACTGTGATCTGTGATCTCCTTCATTTCATATGGTCTAATCATTTTTCAAGTGAGGTGTTGTCAGTAATTTGCAATCAATTAATGGTTGATGTGTGTCAAAAATCTTGTCTAGGAAATACTCTAGAATATTAGAATTCTAAAAATTCTGAAGATGGATATATTCATTATTTCTCTTACTCTGGTAAGAAATCTAGAAGAAAAGTGTTCTTTTTATTTTTAACCTTTGATATTGGATTTATTTAAACTTTTTGCTATTGAGTTGAGGTTTGAAGACATGCTCTTCCTGTTTTAGACACCTGAAATGTTATTCAGTGAAACAGATGGTGAAGAAAAATACAGTGACAAAAAAAGGAAAGAAGAAAAGAAAAAAAACTCAGGTAGTATTTTGATGAAATTGACTTTGTGAAATAATTGCCATTTTTTGGTGTCATAGATTCCTTAAAGATTCACAGTGATTATGAATTTGAATAATGACAAACTAGCACAAAGTCTTTTTTTTTTTTTTTAAAGATTTATTTGTTTGTTTGCGGGGGGAGGGGCAGAGGGAGAGGGAGAGAGAATCCCAAGCAGACTCTGCACTGAGTGTGGAGCCTGATGCGGGGCTCGATCCCAGGACCCTGAGATCATGACCTGAGCTGAGACCAAGAGTTGGGCACTTTTAACTGACTGTGCCACGCAGGTGCCTCCTAACAAAGATTTCTTTGGATGAAAACTAAACTAAAGCTCTCTGTATTTATAAACTCATGTTTATGTCATTTTCTACAGGACCTAACTCATTATCTATTGTTTACATTTAAGAAGTTGAACAATTATATTCTTGACCCGGATGATCAGATGTTCTACTTACATTGTCTGGGGTCTTTGGCTAGAAGGCTAAGCTTCTCTATTAGTTTTCACTTTTCACTTAGCTACGTGACAGCATGCAACTCACACATGAAAAAGTTTTATGGTGTTCTTTGAGTGTGGACACAATATTTTCTTAATTATACTCTCATTATTTTTTCCAGTTCCAAATTAATTTTGAATGTGGTCTTTTTTTTTTTTTTTTTTTAGTATCATAGCACATTCATTCATTTATTTATCTAACCATCTAGTCACCAAATAGTGGTTGAACTTGTTTTACCTTAGGTACTGGGCTGGATACTAGAGATGACTTAGGAGCTCCTACTGCACTAAAGAATAGCAAGAATTATGTTCTATATAAACATAAACTCTGATACAGTGAGATAAATGATGGTAGGAGTTGATGTGGAGAGCCTTTGAAAGTGAGACAGCTTTTACTAGCAGATGTTACAGCAAACGGACAGGGGCAGATGGGCAGTTTGGGGAAGAGTGGCTACATGCAAAAGGCTCCGAGAAATAAACCAGCTATTTTATTGGATCTGTGAACAGCCCAATGGCTGAGACATGGACATGTGAGCAGTAGAGTACTAGGTGAAGAGAAGGCAGGCGGCTTCAGTAATGACAAGCCTCCCGTGTCGTGCTAAGGAATTTGGATTCTGACTCGTGGGTGATCTGCGGTCATGGAGCGATTTTAGCAGAGACGTAACCAGGGTCTTGCTGTAGAAACAAAAGTGTCTGGGTCCATCCTTTTCCTCAATTACGGGCAACTAGGGGGGGTGTAAGAAGAAACTGAAGGCGATCAGAGCCCTGTGGAAGGCCACTGCAGTAAACCAAGAGGAAGGAATGGACTTGGGGGTACCAGGAGGCACTCTAAGGGGACCCCTTGGAGGAAGGAGGACGCAAGGACATTTCTCGGGGTTCTGGCTTAGAACAATGATGAGAAGTTGTCTTTACTAACCGAGGTAGAGAATATGGAAGAACATAGATTGAGGTGATGAGAGGAAGATAACACGTTTAGTAATGGATGTGTTCAATCCTGTGTGAACTGCCTCCTCATTTTTTGGCTTTTGAGGTCCTGTTTCACCCTGTGTCAAATGACAGTGGATCTGTGTTGCTTGGTTTGGTATCTCTTTTCCATTCAAGGAGCTTTTATTGTGTTTGCTTCTGGATTACAAGTTCTGTAGTTCCAACTAATTTATATGCTATGACAACCTGTAGATTTCTCTCTCTTGCAGCAGTAAAAGTGTTCAGAGCAAATATGTCACAGTGGACAGATAGAGACCACTGAAATTAAGTAATTCAAAGTCATAAGGAACATGGGAGCTGTGAATAGATGTACCTTTATGCAGAGATGATACCTCGTATTTCTAGTTCTGTAGGTGGAAATATTTAGCATGAAATAAATGTAGTTAAGATGATTTTCTCTAATTCACAATAGATCATGTATATATTAAATCATTTTGTTTTCTCTTTCTAGTTGATCCTGATTTTCTAAAATCATTTTTATTAATCCGTGAATCTTGTAAAGCATATGGTGCTACCCCAAGCCGATATATGACCTTTTTACGTGTGTATTCTGCCATCAGTAGCACCAAGAAAAACGAACTATTAAAAAGACAAAGTCATTTGCAGGTACAATATTGGTAATCTCCAATTATTTTACTTATCTCTGGGGTACAAGGATTATGTATATTACAAACCGTTGCCTGTGGCATGTATTTGGTGTAAATGAGTACTGTATTACATGCCTTAAAACAGTTTCACCTACCCGTATTGCTCATAGGTATACTAACGGTTTTGTAATTTTTATTTAGATTCAGTAATTGTGTTTTTTCTCTACTGGATGGTATTTATGTGCTTTTGATAGTTTATGGTGATCTTTAAAAGCTTCTTTAAAATCAAAGTGTTTTTAGAAATTCAGAAATGTCTATTATTAATTAAAACATAATATCTGAGATTAAGCTTTATAATAACCTTTAAAATTAAAATTATACCTTATAAAATATTACTTTTATCTATGTCAGTACATTCTGAACAGTTGTCTTTCTCCATTTCTGCAACTACAGAGCTTCAACTTAAATGTGGCATTAAAATGCCAGCCTTGGAAGTTGTCTGAGAGCATTTCCTCTCCAAAGTCGTAGTCTCATAAAGTAGGATCCGTCCTAATTGACAAAGTTATCTTTATCCCTCTTTCATTCAGAGCAAGCCACTAACTGTACATGCTTTGGGAAGGTCATTTTCTTGATTTAGTTCTCTGGGGTGCTTTGGGTAAATTATGCAGACTTGTTGACCTGCAACTTAATTGGGTGAGTTAGATAAAGAACCAGCATGATGCTGTCCTCTCTGTTGGGTGCTCGGTAAATATTGGTTATATTGCTTTTTGCCATTACTATCTCCCGAAATCTTCTCATTTGTTAGGTGACAAAAACCCAACTCATATTTTAGAAGAGGGGGAATATTTCTGTGTTCATTTCTTGGATTACTCACGGGTAGTGGGATGGGGTGCAGTAATGGCCAGCCCAGGGTCAGATGTCCACCCAAGAGTAGGCCTTGAGTCGTTTTACGTAGTCAGGGAGACTGAGAAGTGGAAAAGCTTTGCTGAGTTTTTCCTTGCTTTCTGTTTTCTTTCTCACAGAATTCAGTGGGTAAAAATCCTGGTCTTGAAGCTCCCAAGTATGTGTTGATCTCTTCGGCTTTACTGTGACAGTTTTAAAGTCTGTTTTTCTTTTATGTCTCTGTGGAGTCTTGTACCACACCTTAATGGGTATATGGTTGAATAAGTCATTATAATTAGCAGCAAGGAGCTACCCAAGTCCACTTGCAAGCGTTTGATGTGTACACAGTTAGGTTTTTCCTTGATTCTTTCTTTCTTGAAGATTTCCTTGATTCTTTCTTAAAGATACCCCATTGTATATATATCCCACATCTTCTTTATCCATTCATCAGGATAAAGAGTATAAAATTCCTTTTTTTTTAAATGTTAGTTAATTTTATTGGTACAGGCTGGTGTGTCTAAACTGAATGAAGCTAAAGCTCTTGTGGACGAGCTGAACAGAAAAGCTGGAGAACAAAGTGTGTTACTTAAAACTAAGCAAGACAAAGCAGATGCTGCTCTCCAAGAGATCACAGTGTCAATGCAGGTAATGTTTCGAGGGAGCATGAAAATGCAGACCGTAGGGAGACCACATCTGCCTGATTATTACTGTGAAAACTTAGATTTTTACTTATGTGGATTTGAAAAATATTGCTTGTCTGTGCTGAGTCAGGCTGATGGTATTAAGTACTAGAGCTTTTGTGGAAAAGCATAGTATTTTCCCATGTTATTTTAAAATCATAGCTATATTCTTCTCAGTTCACCATATACTAATATATCTAAACCCTGTAAATATATAACATTTTACGTTGGTATAGATTTGTAAGCGATTTTATTTGTTTACCCTCTGCTAGTTAAGTTGATATTTCCTTTTATTTTTTAAAAAATTATCTCCTTCTGGCTTCAAGGTTTTTTTTCTCCTGCCTTAATAAAGGCAGAATATTAATTCTCAAGATTTACAAAATAAGTCTTTATTCATTTTACTTATACTTTCATGATATTTTAATATTTTGATTCTGTCCACTTTTTGCCATTGCCTTCTTGCCTTTGTCAAACCTTTCAGAGGAGACGTCTTTGACGTTCTTGTCCGCGCAGGCGCTGTGTCCGTGTGCCCTCCCAGGCTGCTCTGTGCTGACCCCCGCCACATCCATCTCCCTCGTCCTTCAGCCCTACTCTCTCATTTGAGCTTCAGACCCAAATCCCCAATAATCTGCTAGACATGCCTTCTGAGAAGTCTCTCAGCTTTATGGCTGGGTCATATTCCAGGGTGTATGTGTATTCTATCCCACATCTTCTTTATCAGTGCGCACTTGGGCTTCTTCCATAATTTGGCGATTGTAGATAATGCTGCTGTACACATTGGGGTGCATGTGCCCCTTCGAATTAGTGTTTTTATATCCTTTGGGTTAAATACCCAGTAGTGCGATTGCTGGGTCATGTGGTAGCTCTATTTTCAATGTGGTTCTCAACCACATTCTAATCATAGTCTAATCTGTCGATGGACATCTGGGCTCTTTCCACAGTTTGGCTATTGTGGACATTGCTGCTATAAGCATCAGGGTGCACGGACCCCTTCGGATCCCTACATTTGTGTCTTTGGGGTAAATACCCAGTAGTTCAATTGCTGGATCCTAGGGTAGCTCTATTTTCAACTGTTTGAGGAACCTCCATACTGTTTTCCAGAGTGGCTGCACCAGGTTGCATTCCCACCAACAGTGTAGGAGGGTTCCCGTTTCTCCACATCCCCGCCAACATCTGTTGTTTCTTGCGTTGTTGACAGTATAGCTAATTGTTCAAGACAGAACTTATAAATTATATTAGACATATGTTCTCTCAGTCCCTACCTTTCATGAATCACTAAGTTCTGTAAGTTTACCTTCTTGATTAAATCTCATATGTTTCTCCATCTTCATGTTGGTGACTATTAACCTTACTGCAAGTCTAATGCCTCTTTTAATTAAAATTAACTTCAAAATTTAATAGACTAATGTATAAATCTCAATAAAAGGAACTGGCACAAAAACTCATAAAATAATAAGGTTGGACGAATTATGATTTAAAGACTTACTATTGAGGGGCGCCTGGGTGGCTCATTTGGTTGAGCATCTGCCTTCGGCTCAGGTCATGATCTCAGGGTCCTTGGATCGAGCCCCGCATCCGGCTCCCTGCTCAGTGGGGAGTCTGCTTCTTCCTCTCCCTCTGCCTGTCGCTCCCCCTGCTCATGCTCTCTCTCTTGCTTGCTCTCTAACTAAATAAAGAAAATACTAAAAAAAAAAAAAAAAAAAGACTTACTATTGAGCTATAGTGATCAAGGCAGTGTGGTACTGGTGTAGTGATAATCAAACAGATCATTGGAACATTATGAAGTTCAGAAATAAACTAACACGTGCATAGTTAATTGGTTTTATACAAAATGCCAATTAAATGGGGAAAGGATGGTCTTTTTAAAAAATGGTATTTAAATATCCATGTAGAGAAAAATAAACAAGACCTCTACCTTAAACTTGTACAAAAATTAACTGAATATGGGTCATAGATCTAAACGTACAGCATAAAATTATAAAACTTTGGAAGAAAACAGGAGAAAATGTTAATGATGTTGGGTGAGATAAAGATTTTTTTAGATGTGATACCAAAATAGAAAAAGAAGAAAAATTGATGAAATTGGACCCTATCGAAATTAAAAACTTTTCCTCTGTGAAATACGTTCTGAAGAAAATTAAAGAGCAAATCACAGACTGGGAGAAATTATTTACAGAACATAAATCTGCTAAATGACTTGTATCCAGAATATACAGAAACCATTAGAACACAATAATAAAACAAAAAGTCTAATTTAAAAATGAGGAAAAAATCTGAAGGTGCCCTGCATGGTAGAAGACATAGGAAGGGCCAGTAAATGCACAGAGAGATGCTCAGCATGATTAGTCATCAAGAAATGTAATCCCCTTGTTTCCAGACATTTTCTTCCAACTTCTGTTGTCGTGACCGAAACACTCCCAAGTTCTGTTAAGTCTGATCCTTTGCAGGTGATCTTTTTCTTTTTTCCTCTCTTGAGACTTTGTGGAAGTCATTGTTCTGAAGGTGACACCATCTGCCTTGGCTTTAGGTCTCCTTTCGTTCCCTGTGTTGGACACCGTGTGGACTCTGCCCCAGGACACTTCTCTCCGCGGTCCCGGGAAGTGTCCTTACGGCGTGTGGCCGTACTCCCCTCCCTCCATGTCTCCGTCTTCCCTTCCTGGGATGCTTGTTACTTGGACTGTGGGCTTCCCCGACTGCTTCCCTAATTCTCTTAGGTTTTCTCACCTTTTTCCTTCTCTTTTTGCTCTACTTCCTTTAAAAATTCTTCATTTTCTAATTCGCCTCTTGAGCTTTTCATTCCTGCTCTGATGTTATCTCTCAGGAGATTCTTTAGCCTGTAAATCCTTCCTTTTGGCAGCGTCCCCATTTTTTTTTTTTTTTTATTTTTTTTTTATTTTTTAAATTTTATTTATTTATTTGTCAGAGAGAGAGAGAAAGCACAAGCAGGGGGAGCAGCAGACAGAGGGAGAAGCAGGCTTCCCACCGAGCAGGGAGCCCGATGCGGGGCTCAATCCCAGGACCCTGGGATCATGACCTGCGCCAAAGGCAGACGCTTAACCCACTGAGCCACCCAGGCGCCCGCCCCCGCCTTTTTTAAAGATTTTATTTATTTATTAGAGAGAGAGAGATAGCAAGGGCAGGAACACAAGCAGGGGAAGTGGGAGAGGGAGAAGCAGGCTTCCTGCCGAGCAGGGAGCCCGATGTGGGGCTCGATCTCAGGACCCTGGGATCAAGACCTGCGCCAAAGGCAGACGCTTAACCCACTGAGCCACCCAGGCGCCCCTGCAGCATCCCTTTTTATTGGTCTCTTTCACTGTTGCCTCATCTCCACTTAGCCCTCGGAGGGTACTTTATGAAATCTTCTGTTTCCCACTATATTTTCTTATGTACTTTTTCATACTTGGTTGTTTTATTCTTATTCACAAAAGAAGCTTTCTTTGTGAGTTTGGTCATCTTCATTGGAAATCTGAGTGTGGGTAGGGTTCTTAAGGACTGTGAGCTTCACAGGAGGATTATCTAGACTGACTCGAATGACATAATCAAGATTTCCCTTGATACGCCAAAATAATTCCATTGGCATTTGGGAAACTTTCAAAAGCAATAACATTTCCAGATATATGATGGTTATGTACACGTTCAGTGTTTCCAGGATAATTTTATTGAGTACCTGACCTGGTAAGTAATGTAATAGAAAATCAAATGTAATTTTCATACTATAAAACTTTAGCATCACTTTTTCCTCAAGGTATTTTGGAAACAAATTACTATAAAGATTTATGTAAAGCAGACAGCCATTGTTATTATTAAAAAATACCTGTCACCTCCTTACCTTTGAAGAGTAATTTGAAATATGAAACAAGTGAAGGCCGTGTGAAGGATAATGCTGTTGATGAAAGGAGACCGTTGAGCAGTATGTGTGCCCGTGTGCCATCAGGCCGGCGAGCTGCAGTCAGACTCGGACAGCTTGTGCTGTCCTGTGGTCGGCCCTCTGCAGAAGGGTTTTCTACAATGGTAGCTAGTTGTCTTGCCTATCTGAGACACAGAAGAGTCGCTGTGTATCTTGTACGCTAATAATTTTGCTTGACTATAAATAGCAGACGTTTCTGTTCATAATTTTATAACAAAGTAGAGTCTGGAGAGACAGCTAAATATCAAATTGTGTAAACTTGCAAAGCTTGCAGCTCCAGGTCTGTGACTTGAGAAAAGTACAGATTAAATACTGTAAAATCCTGGAGTAGGGCTCACTTCCAGGTGGCAGAACAACACACGTGCTGGGCCTTGGAGGGTGTTTGTGTGTGTGATGGAGCACGTGAGTTCCCTTCTGAGAAGCACACAGTTCCAGTTGCACTGACGTGTGAGGGAGCTCAGGGTGAGACTGCGGAGGAGTTGGCCGGTGCCTGAGTCTCAGCTTCGGCTCCAGATTGGAGCCACCTGGCGCGTCTTTAGATCTTTCTGCACCCTGCCTGCACCCAGATGAAGTATTTCGATATACTTGGCAACAGAACACCAGGTATTAGTTCTTAAGCTCCCTGAGTGACTAGAATGTGGTTGAGAACCACTGATGTAAGGACTCTTGAAAGATTTCTTGACAAATTTTCTCCTTCCATATGTGGGATCCTTGATACTTGCATGCATGAACAGAGAGTTCACGTGTTATTAGTAAATAATTTACTGTTCTTTGAATCTGTACTGATTTTTGTTTATATATTTACCATCATATTGTTGTATCATGATTTCAATTTTTGTCTAAAATAAAGTGTAGAAACACAAACTTCTAATACACTGTAGTCTCTAAGAGTTGTTAGTCTTTACTGTTAGAATTATAGGAGACTTTAGTTTGTTCATTTATGAGATGAGCATAGTAGTTCCAACCTCTCTGAATTATTTATTCCAAGTGTTAAATGTATATTATGATGATTTTCTAAGTTTTGCAATTCTGAGTTGCTTGGTTTTTATATAATAAGCATTTATTGCTTTGCTATTTGGAAACATTAAAACAAATAAAGCATAGAAACTTCCTGATAGTAAATACGTAGTAAATTATAACATTCATTTCCCAGGCATCTTAGAAACTTTCATGTCAATTAACATTAGGAAAACATTTAATAGAAAATGTTATTTTAGGGTGCCCGGGTGGCTCAGATGGTTAAGCGTCTGCCTTCAGCTCAGGTCATGATCCCAGGGTCCTGGGATTGAGTCCCACATCGGGCTCCCTGCTCCTTGGGAGCCTGCTTCTCCCTCTGCTTCTCTCTCTCTCTCTCCTCCTCTGTCTCTCATGAATAAATAAATAAAATCTTAAAAAAAAAAAAAGAAAATGTTATTTTAAAATAATTTATATTTTTGATATCATGCTTTAAAATATCGAGTGCATGAAAATTAATTGGAATATCATTTAAAATATTCCTCTAGGATGCTAGTGAGCAAAAGACAGAACTTGAAAGACTGAAGCACAAAATAGCAGAAGAAGTTGTTAAAATTGAAGAAAGAAAAAACAAAATTGACAATGAATTAAAGGAAGTGCAGGTAGGCTACAGTGGATGCGTTGTCTGACTACTGACTGTGTCTGGGAGTTCTAGGAGTATTAGCAAGCGTGGCTTCCAACACCATGGTCTTTATGGAAGAGATGCAGGAAGGAAGGTCGGCCGGGGGAAGGAAGGTCATCAGAAACCATCTGCGTTTCCCGTGAGCCGTGTTGTTTGAGTGTCGAGGAGAAAAATGTGTTGTAGGGAAATTAAGTCAAACTCTTAGGCTCTTTTTTTGGCCCCTCACTAGGTTATTAGCCAGCTAGTCATAGAATATAAGGAGCCTCTTGAAAATGGCAAATTGTCTCAAAACAAATGGGATTTTTTCTAAATTAGACTCCTGTAGTTATGGTGGTAAGAATTTGAAGATTTTGTATTTTGTGTGTTTCAAAGCATTTTGATATTTGAAGAGAAAGGATTTTAATAACGAGTTATTTTTAATGAAATGACAAATATTCAATAACTTCTAGAGTTATTGATTTTTACATATATATTTTTTGAAAGTAAAAATGCTCTTTGTCCTTTTAGCCTCTAGTCAATGAAGCTAAACTAGCAGTTGGAAACATTAAGCCAGAATCTCTTTCAGAAATTCGCTCACTGCGTATGCCACCTGATATCATCAGAGATATTCTTGAGGGCGTTTTAAGGTTGATGGGTATCTTTGATACATCTTGGGTGAGCATGAAAAGGTACGTTTTTTAATTTGTGAAAAATGTTATTATTTCACCAGTGAAGTACACATTGATTGATTGATTCATTTATTTAGATTTTATTTTTAAGTAATCTCTACAACCAGCATGGGGCTTGAACCCACAACCCCACGATCAAGAGTCCCATGCTGTACTGACTGAGCCAACCAGGCGCGCCTCTTTCATATTTTTAAATACTTCTTACATTGTTTCTCAAACTGTGCTTCATTAATTACCTAGTTACACATTTTGCTGTAATATTTCAAGATACTCTGTATGGGGGCGCCTGGGTGGCTCAGTCGGTTAAGCGTCTGCCTTCGGCTCAGGTCATGATCCCAGGGTCCTGGGCTCGAGCCCCGCATCGGGCTCCCTGCTCTGCGGGAAGCCTGCTTCTCCCTCTCGCACTCCCCCTAGCTTGTGTTCCCTCTCTCGCTGTCTCTCTCTCTCTCTTTGTCAAATAAATAAATAAAATCTTTAAAAAAAAAGATACTCTGTGTGATCCTATACCAAGATCTATATTTTCCTTTCTCCATAATATGTGATATAAGTATCCACAGAGAGAAAAAAAGAATGCCTAAAATCTTGAAGAACATCTCAATAAATGCCATCATTTATTTGGCCCACCCACAGTACAGAGCATTGTGTTTCCTGTGATTTACTGATGAAGAAAATAGTGTCGGTCTTCTCAGAGTCTTGCACTCTTGGCGGAGTCAGACAAGGGCCGGAGGAGCGAGGGCAGGAGCCCCATAAATAATACAAGATGCACACTGGAAGAGAAAAGGCTGGGCGTTAATGAAACACGCAGCTGCGTGGCTTCGGCTTTCACGTTCTGGTGACTGTGTTGTGGTTTGTGCCCACACTCAGATCCACACTGGGACTGGGGGTCATGGTGGAGTCCTTTCATATCCAGAGGTGGGAAGGGAGGTGCAGGTCGAGGAACACTTGGAAGTCCCTTTCTTAGAACAGAGTCAGGAAATTTTCTGACCTATCCTAGAACAGACAAGCACAGAGCAGTTCACGGAAAGGGATGTAGGTAGAATCCGAGGACTGTGATCCCTGCCCTTCACCGCTGCACATTATTGACAGGAGGCGAGGAACCGTGGGGCTTCTCTGTGGAGTTCTCCCTTGTGGTCTTTACAAAGTGACTGGCAGCACATGAGAAGCTGGGATACTTCAGGACCCTATGTTTCGTTAACTAGTGGATGAAAAGTACTGCATACAGCATTTTGTTAAATCGATGTTATTGTCAGAAGTGGCAAATTTTATTTACCCTTATTTGAAGTAATGTTTTAATTTTAGTTTCCTTGCAAAAAGAGGCGTAAGAGAAGACATAGCAACTTTTGATGCACGAAATATTCCCAAGGAAATAAGAGAGAGCGTTGAAGAACTTCTTTATAAAAATAAGGGATCTTTTGATTCAAAGGTAATTTTTAACAGCTATGCCATTGATCCCCTTCCTATGGTCTGTAATATTCTGCTTGTTAAAATGTGATGGCTTTTCATTGTCGATTATTTACACTGCCTAAAAACTAAAAGTAAAAGATAAGAGTGAGCCGTAGGGCTTGTGTGTCAGAAGCCTTGAGCGGCAGACAGGTGGGCGGGAATCCAGGCTGGGTCTGGAGAGCACAGTGTCATACGTGCAACATGTTTGCATCTTACTATCAGTCTGGCATTTCTGAACTTCCAGCCTGCCTGGTCTGCTTTTCTTCCTTCCTGTATATCTGTCATATAACAACAGAAACCTGCCTTAGGATACTTGTATCTTATTTCAGTGAACAGTTTAAATTCCATGATGCTGGTATTTTTTTTTAGATCTCTTATACAAAATGTTATGTGCATCATCTCTGATGTTGGTAACATGGTTTCAGGGTTGCTTTTATCCAATAAGGATGTGTCCCATGGACAGAAGAGAAGAACTGATGCCTGAACATCATTGTGGACAGACATATTCATTATAAATGTAGCTGATGGAGTGCTTATGTCAATTAAATATAATTTTATTAAAGATTTATGTGGCTCAAAAACATTTATTTGGAAGCAAAAGTTCAGGGTTATTTTAATGAAAATAACAATTCATGTTTTTGTTATTTAACTATCAACCAAAAACTTCATTTGAGGGGATAAATTATTAAATGCTTAAGCAATATAGACTAGGATTACCTTTGCTTTTATTTGAAATGAAGTTAGGGTGCTGGCTAACTTGTGATGGATTTTTCAGAATGCGAAGCGAGCCAGGACCGCGGCCGCCCCTCTGGCTGCGTGGGTTAGAGCAAACGTCCAGTACTCCCACGTCCTGGAGCGCCTTCAGCCTCTGGAAACTGAGCAGGCAGGATTAGAATCGTGAGTTCCGGGATATCGAATATAAAGAAGTCTAACCTTTGTTTATTTGCATCAATTTAATGACTCAGTTATTGGGGTTTATTTTTGTTATATTTCTTGTTTATACCTAAAAAGGCAGCTGACAGCATTAAAACATATAACATGAGTCAGTTAAATAAAATTAAACAGATCAAAAGAAAACACAATTAAAAGAAGTTGGAGAGCAGAACCAACTCATTTTTTCCCCCTACCATTATTATGTTGTTGGAAGGATAAATTGGTAGAAGTTCTTTTATAAGGGGTTAAGTTTTGTGAATGAGTAATATTAAGGTACAAAAAGTAGGTTTTGGAAAGTTAGGGCTTTTAAATTTGTTTTCTCCTTCTAAGTTCTAGGAAATGTGTTGTATATTTTATAACACATGGTCTGGGCAGGAAGGTGGACAATTTAACATTTACTTTTAATTGGTGGTTGTTCATAACTGGGCATTGGTTCTATGCGCAGAACGAGAAGCATGTTATGTTCTCGACTGATCTCTGTGTGACCTCATCTCTTCTTACCCTGGACAAGGAGACTGTTAGCTGCCCAGACTTCTTTTTCTCAATATACTTATGTGAAATTTTTGTGTTAATTTGCCACATATTTTTGTGTAATGAATAATGTTAAATATTTATATTATTTTGAGTATATAAGTATTTTCCACAGCTGAGACATACTGTATCTTATGGGTATACTTCCTTTCTTGTACATCTTTTTGTTTTTTCTTAATATCAATAATTTCCTCATTTTTAAAATCGATTATTTTTTTTCTGTTGACATACCACGCATTTATGCACAGCCTTAGAACAGACCCTAACCCACGTTCAGAGTCTGTGTATTTATGTATGTTCTTTCTTACTGTTACCCCTTCTGGAGCCTTCCGTCCTGTGCTCACGTGAGTCTGTCTGCCCCAGGCTGCTGCTGACAGCTGTCCTCTTCGGACTCTCCTCACCATGGTTCCAGAGACCGTCTTCATCTCTTTCTCTTTTGTTTCGGGCCCTTCTCTTTCTTAGTTTAGTCCTTCATTTTTCTAGAACACATCCTGCACATTAGAAAGGGTATATAGGATGAAAAATGTTCTGACATCTTGCCCGTCTAAAATTACCTGTATTATGCTGTTATATCCAGTCAATAATTGGCCTGGGTGTACAACACTAGGCGAGAAGTAGTTTAATCTCAGAATTTTTAAGGCTTTATTCTACTGCAGTAGTTCTCGAAGTGGGATCCCCAGGCTGGCAACATTAGCATCCCCTGGGAACTTGGGAAGAGCCCCCATTTTTGAGCTCTGTCCATGCTTTCTGAGTCAGAGATGCTGGGAGTGCCGGGGTGCGAGGCCTTGCAGTCTGTGTTTTGACAAATCCTTTAGTCAGTTTGTGCAAAGACAGATTCGCAGCAGTGGGAACCGGTCATTTGACGGCAGTCTCTCGGATGTTGTGGGTAATTTTGTGGGGAGGAGGTAAGTCTAGTCTTCTCTAGAAGAATCTTCCTACTTTCTGCCTAGGCTATGGGTGGGGGGGCTGACGGTTCTGAGCTTGACCTTCAGGATGTGTTAAGAGGATAGTCCATTCTCAGCATGGGAGGGAATCTGAGGTTGATGGATTGATTATATCAACTATTGGAAAACTTTCTGTATTCAGCTGTGTTATCTTCAGAGGACCTGTTGTCCTCAGTTCCTGAGCATTTGGAATTCTTTGGCTTTTCTTCCTGCAGCCCCTCAACTTTTGGCTTTTTGCATTCCATTATGTCACTTACCACCTTTCAAAATTTTATTAAAGTTACTCCAGTGCAGCCCTTTTCTCTTTCATTCTCTTTATCTTTGTGCATGAATATCTTTTTTTTTTTTTTTTTAATTCCCTTGGTTTCATTTGGTAGGGCTTTAGAAGGGATAGAAAGGGTTGTTTCTGCTATTGTTGATATATAAAATAGAAAAACTTTTATAAAATGGAATTATATTGTAGAAATTTGAAGAAAACTGAAGACAGAAAAAGGAAACTAGAGGAGCTTCTAAATTCTGTTGGCCAGAAAGTATCAGAACTCAAAGAGAAGTAAGTTAACTTTAAAATGTATTTTGAAAAAAAATATATTTTGGATATTTGAAAACTAATGTTTCAGTTTTGAAAATCTTATAATCGTTATTTTCACTTCCTTCAGTGATTTATCACTCTAAAATAGGGAAACATAAGAAATAATATAGAAGGTATTCCTTTTTTTAAATAGTGATTTTGGTAGGAACAAACACAGTTGAAGTCTCCCTTGTGGAGCTGTCCCTGTGTCTATTCCTGAGCACTGGGGACTTGAGCAAGAGGGAGAGAATGTAGTAGGTTCATGCCCAGAGTCCTTACATTTGGCGTCTGCATTTCCGTGTTATCCAGACTTACTTCACGTGACGTGTTCTGTAATCTGCCTGAGGCACAGGATCACATTAGAAACTATTGTGTCCTTTTAATTTTGTACCTTGAATGTTTAAAAACGTATTCCTTTATGCAATATCATACTTAAATTTCAGGACCATTTATGAATATTATTAATCATAAAACCATTCCTTAACCTCTGGCTTCATGTGATTGCTGTAGAGTATAGGGTGGAAAATATTGGTGTGGGAATCATAGCAAATGTGGGACTGTTTCCCTTTAAAAATTGTGAAAATTGGAAAGCTGGAGCATATGTGATTAAATACTGTATTATGTTATCATTTGCTTTTAGTTTTGTAAGACTCAAACTTTTCTAAATACATACCTTTTTTCAAGTGGTGTGTTCCATTTTCCATCATTTTTTTTATGGAAGAAATATAAATTACTGTACCAAGAAATAAATTCATCAGACTGAAAACTATTATTTTTTTCTCCATACAGGAAATAATGATCTTGTTTATACTTATATATGTTTACTTACAGAGAAAAAAATGAAAAAGAAGCCTCAAACCCATAAATCCAGTCATTTCAATATTTCTGAATTTTTTTGTATGTTATAGATACAGGAAAGAAACTTCATCATTTTCTTCTAGATATAATTATAGAGAAGCATGGAAAGTATTCATTGCTTTCAGTGTCCTATGCCGAGAATTGGTGCTTACTATTCAGCCAAGTGTTCGGTATTTATTGGGTGGTTCGCATATGGTAGCACACGTGTGATCTGTTGTGCTGGGCACTTTACATATGCGTCATTTTTAGTACTTCACATAAACCCAGAGGTGGGTGTTTTCATCCTGCACATTAGGAAGGTTTATTTTCCTACATTGAACAGTTAGTAAGTGACAAAGCTAGCATTAGGTCATAGATTTGTCTCACTCCATAAAGTTCCTGTTCTTTAATCACTACGCCATACTGTCAATATTGTGGAAGGATTATTTAAAAAAACCTTCAGAATTAACTTTGAATTTTAAGTAAAACAGAATGGCATTTTCCGGTTTAGAGTGATTATCAATAATGAATCAATGCTGGTTAATAGCCATTTACTTGATTCTTAATTAAGGTTTAATTGACCCTAGATTGTGAGTGACAGTCTTATTTTCTTGTACACGTACAAAGAAAAAAATAAGTATGATCTATCAGTATTTAAATTCTAACTTGACAGAATTGAGACATTTGCCATTTTAGTATAATTTATACAGAAACATTCAAGTTAGCTTGATTCAGCAAATACTTATGGCAGAACAATGTACGTAGTATGACTTGCTGGGGTGAGTAAGTGTGGGCTCTACTTCCAGGTCTCGAGCGGAGCTATTGACATGATGGGAGGTTCTGTAGTCTGCACCGTCCAGTGTGGTAGCCACTAGCCCTTGAAATGTGGATAATATGACTGAGGAATTGAATTTCAGATTTTGTTTACTTTTAGTTAATTTAAATTTAAATCGCCACTTGTGGCTGGTGGCTACCATACTGGAAAACTGAGTTTTACTCCCATGTGTAGGAGAAGATATTGGGTGCTTAGAGAGGCAATAAGATGCACTGTAAATTGCATGGAACATAGTGTCAGATGTACCCATACGTGGGTGGATTTTAGATCCTCTACTGATTACTGGTGAAACCTATAAGAGAATCTGTTTGGAAAGTGAGAATCATAACACTTATTTTGAGCTGTTGTTCTGAGGATTACATTACATGCTTTTTTGTTGCTGTTTGTTTTGTTTTTGATGCTTAGCACAATCCTGGGCATTTTATAAGTACTTACATATTTATTGAAGTACTAGGTAATCAGCTGGAATGTTACTGTTTTATTTAATAAAATAATAAATTTGTACAAGTATTTTTTAAGGAAAATTTAAAAGGATGGTTATAAATTTGGGCAAGTGGGCACATGGGGAAAGAATATATGTAATGGATTGGATATTTGAAGTGAGTTTTAAAATTTTCTTTATATTTTTGATAGGTAGGTATTTGAAGGAGTTAGAATGCTGGGGGGTGGGGTAAGGAAGGGGCTGGAAGGTATTCCAGGCACGTGGGATGTCCCGAAGCAGCAGGCTATCCAGAAGAGGACAGCATGTTTATCCTTCAGAGGTTGATGTGGGAGGCTTGAATGAGGGAAAACTGAGGAGGCGGCGGGGTCGGGGCGGGGGGGGGTGGGGGTGCGGTCAGCCCTCCCACAGGGCCCTGAACGTCACAGGGAGGAGTCTGTGCTCGAGCAGCCCTGCCTTTCACATCTGCACGCTGCTGTGTCTGCTGCGTTGGTGCTATCTTGAACGCAAATATTATCAGTATTACCGTTAACTTAGAGAAAAGCTCACTTTACTAAGGCTCATTCAGTCAAATCTTTCTGAAATCCCTTTGCCTTTAATTGCTGTTAACGTTTTTACAGATTCCAGAGCAGGACGTCAGAAGCTGCCAAACTGGAAGCTGAAGTGAGCAGAGCGCAGGAGACAATCCAAGCCGCGGAGGTCCTGATCCGTCAGCTTGATAGAGAGCACAAGCGCTGGAACACGCAGGTTGGCTGGGAGCTCGGGGGGCACGGCCATCAGAAAGAGGCTTCCTTTAAAACACAGAAAATCCACAGTGTACTGTATGTGTTACAAAAAGACAGCAGGAGGGCAGTAGCCGTGCACTTTGAGCTGGCTGAGGGTCAGTGATGTAGACGATCAGGGCCATGATGTGAGTTCATCTTCAAGCAGAATGTTTCTGTATGTGTGCATTTGAGTGCAGCCTGTTCCACCTGTAGGTTAGGAACAGGCTGCCAGGGTAGGTTACCAGGGGGACAGCAGGAACGAAAATGACTCGAGGGAAAGCGTGGCACTCTCTAGAAATCCCGTTGGACGAGGCCTTCTGCGACGACCAGCTTAGGATTTGACACTGTTGGCCGCTTACTCCTTCTAGAAATACTCTGTTATGTTGACTTTGTTAAAATGCTGTCTCTTGTTTTGTTTTATTTTTTTTCGGTTGGTTGGTGGGTTTTTCTTGAACTAGTTCGATTCCCCCCGCCTTCCCCCCTCCCCCCCAGAGAGAGAGGCAGGCTCCCTGTGGAGCGGGGAGCCCGATGCGGGACTCGATCCCAGGACCCGGGAATCACGACCTGAGCTGAAGGCAGGCACTTCACTGACTGAGCTACCCAGGCGCCCATCGCCTCTGATACGCTTTCAACAAGAACATTTTTTACTTAAAAGCATACTTCAGAACACATCGTTCTAAAAGATCTATAAAAAACTTTCCATCCAAGAAAAATAGAATACACATTTTTTAAGTACACACAGAAGAATCCCCTGTTAAATCACATAAAAAGAGACTTAACAAATATTACAAATTTAAGAAGACTGAAATTATACCAAGTATATCTTCCAACCTCAGTGGTATAAAACTAAAGATCAATAATAAAAAAGCTGGAAAATCTACAATGTAAATATTAAATATTTAATATATAAATATTAAACAACATACTACTGCACAAGCAGTAGGCCAAATAAGAAATCAAACAGCAAATCAAAATATATCTCAAAGCAAAAGAAAAAGAAAACAATATTCCAGAACCTGTGGGATATAGCAAAAGCATATGTTAGAGTGAAATTTATGCTATAAATGCTTGTATGAAGAAAAAAATTCCAAATAAACAACTTAACATCATACCACAAAGAACTAGAAAAAGAAGGAACTTAGCTGAAATTTGTACAGAAAAGAGGTAACAAAGAAAAATCAGAAATACTGAAATAGTGACCAAAATAATAATATAACATTGAAAGTAATGGCCAGTTTTTCCAAAAAAATAAACAAAATTGACAGTGCTTTAACTACATTAAGAAAAAGAGAGAAGACTGAAAGTCAAAATGAGAAACACGAGAGAAAAGAGTACAACAGATAACCACAGAAATATGTAGTGTGATAACAGATTACTATAAACAATTGTATACCAACAAATCAGATAACTTAGGAAATGCACAAGTTACCATGATTGAATCATGAATTGTGAATCCAAGAAATAGGAAATTTTCTTAGACCAGTAAGAAGAATGAAAGATGAATTAGGAATTGGGAATCTCCCAGCACAGAAAATCCCAAGACCACCTGTTTACATTGGTGAATTCTACCAAACATATAAAAGAAATAAGGTCAATCTCTATCAAAATCTTACAAATAATGGAATAGAAGGAACACATTCAGAATCATTCCGTGAGGCCAGTATTACCCTGATACCAAAGCAGTACAAAAACAATACAAGAACAAAAAAGTCTGGTTTGTCTGATGTAAATATTGCCAGTCTGACTTTGTTTTGATGTCCATTAGCATGAGAGGTGGTTCTCCATCCCCTCACTTTAAGTCTGCTGGTGTCTTTAATTGTAAAATGAGTGCCTTGTAGGCAGCACATAGATGGTTCTTACGTTTTTATCCATCCTGATACCCTCTGTCTTTTGATTACAGTGTTTAGTCCATTTACATTCAAAATAATTATTTACAGATATGTATTTATTGCACTTTTATTACTTGTTTTGTCCTTGTTTCTGGAGATTTTCTCTGATCCTTTGTCTTTGTTACTTTTGGTCTCTCCTTTCCACTCACAGAGTCCCTTTTACTATTTCTTGAGGGCTGATTTAGTGGTCATGAACTCCTTTAGTTTTATTTTTTTGGGAAACTCTTCATCTCTCCTTCTATTCTGCTCACGATTTCTCTTCAGAAATAACACGAGGTTTGTGGGAGGAGGGAACTCCCGGGAATGGCCTGATAGGTGTCAGCCAAGAATACTCTACCCAGTAAGGCTATCATTCAGAAATTCAGAGGGGGAGGACGGAGAGGACGAGGAGGTCATGGAGGAGGCTGCGGAGGAGGTAGATGAGGCTGACACGGAGGAGGAGGACGAGGCTAGGGAGGTTGAGGAGTCCGAGGAGGAGGGGGAGGAGGCTGTAGTCGCTGAGCAGGAGCAGGGGGAGGAGGAGGAGGATGTGGACAGGGAGGAGGAGGGGGAGGCTGAGGATGCTGAGAAGGAGGAGGCTGAGGAGGCTGAACAGGAGCCAAGGGCGGAGGAGAAGCCCGAGGAAGAGGAGGAGGTGGAGGGGCCTGAAGAGGCTGAGCAAGAGGAGGGGGAGGAACAGTCTGAGGAACAGGCTGTTGCGGAAGAGGCTGAGGTGGAGGAGGCTAAGGAGGAGCATGTTGGAGAGGAGGTGGCTGAGGCAGAGGAGGCTGGGGAGTGCGAGGAGCCTGAGGAGGGAGAGGAGGCTGAAGAGGGTGAGGAGGAGGCTGAGCATGAGCACCAGAGGGAAGAGGGCCGAAGGAGGAAGAGGGGCTCAGGAGGTGCAGGAGAAGCGGAAAGGGGAAGAACAGCCAGAGGGGCGGCGGGGTCCGAACCCGTCCTCGCTCGAGGCTCTAGAGGCCCTGCAGTCGGAGCTGCAGCGTGTGAAGAAACAAGCCAGCAGGTCCTACTCTGGGCTCAGGCTCAGGTGTTGTCGGAGGCGGCAGCGTCCCCTGGAACACCGCAGCGCCCTTATGCGGGGCATCCCTGGCTTCTGGGCCAAGGCTGTATCCTTGACGCTGTCATGGAGGGACCCCGATGTGGCCGGATTAGAGCAAGAGGAACCGAAGGGAGGAAGACGATGAGTATCAAAATATATCAGTTGGTGAACCCCCCGCCCGCAGACACACTCCCAGCCCCGCCGGGTGTGGTGGCCACGCTCTTACCCTGCTGATCCCGACAGCCTCGACATCCTCGTTTTGGGTGTGGGTGCCAGCTGGTGGTCTCAGGGTGCCCTTGAAGTCGCACGAGGCACTGGAAGTCCAATGGGGGAGTAGGAGCAGACGTCCAGCTCAGATTTAGGCACTAGGAGGCACAGCATGGCGTTATCTCACAAAACGAATCCAGGCAAAGCTTGGGTTCCCCTCGGCATAACAGGTCGGGCGAACGGGTGGGAGTGCCCACCTGGTCAGCCTGAGGCAGGAATGTGTGCTTGTCCGGAGATGAGCTGGTTGTTTCTGGCCGTCAGTCCAGGACGATGAGATGGGGACGGGGGCGTGGGGCGGGAGGGGTGTCTCTCAGGATGCACGGCCCGCTGTGGGGGCCAGCGGGCATTGACGCAGCCCGTGGGGAGGCAGTGCGACACGGGGGAGCAGAGGGGAAGCAGTGCCCGGCTGCTGTCCAGACTTGCTCTGTTGTTGTAGAACTTTCATCTGCAGCCCTCGGAGGGTCCTTGACTTACAGCACTTTGTGAACCACCCCCCCCACAGATGTCAGCCGTGATCAGGAAGCAAGATGAAGGCCTCCTAGGCTACATGACGGAATTGAAGGTCTGGCCCGGCAGACTGAGGCCAGGGCGGGGGACGGGAGGGGGAAGCGTGCCGAAGGGATCCACCCCGAAGACAGGACGGGGAGGTTCTGCTGGTCAGAGGTTTCACCCCCGTCTCCCCCACTCTGCCACCCGGCAGGTGGAGGAACTCAGGTTTCCCCGTGATTGCTGCAACCTCCTGCCCTTCCTTCCAAAGAACCCCTACTTCCGGAGTGAAGTCGTTGAGAAGGATTATGCCCTCAGCGCTGCTGCTAAGAGGCTGCCACCTGGATGGGCGGCCGCAGGTGCAGGAAGGTGGGTTGAACGCCATTCTTGACCCGGCGCTTTCTCCCATCCTGGTCTTCCGGCAGGGTACGGGCCGTCCCTTTCCACTCCCATCCAGTGGCACAAGGATCATGAACGGGAGGCCTACATGCAGGCACCACAACACCAGGCTTAACTTCTTCAACTGGTTCTCTGACCACAGATTTGCCGGGTCTAGCTGGATAGCTGAGGTGGGGCCCTGCGACAAACAGCGGGAAGGACCCCGCTGGGTTCGGCGGCAGCTTAGGATGGGCCTCTGAACCCTGCCCCGTTTCCCCTGCCGGATCATCATGGACGACCTGTGGCCCAACCCCTGCAGTACTACGTGAGGAAGAAGGCCCCAGGAGAGGGAACCGAGAGGAGGACAGGTGAGGTGCTCGGGGTGTGGGTGCCAAATTGTGCACCATGGTGCCCGTGGGACCTGGCTCCACCAATGGAGACACTGAGGCTCTGAGGAACTCTCCGCCGCAGGGACCCTGAGTCCAAAGGGCATCACCGTGAGACAGGAAGACTGGATAAGTGCATTGCCAAACGGCTTCTGCCTGGCGAAGCTTGAGGCAGGCGGGGCCAGGCAGCCTCCATGAGCCGAGCTGGAGAGTCAAAGCCAGCTGCACTTGTGGGAATTGCCATTCCGAGTCCATAAACCCCACCCACAGCTCTCCTAACACCGCCTTACACGTGGGCCCACCGGAGCTACCTCCCGCCACGCTTGGCACAGATGTCTGGGTATCCAGGCACCAAGGCTCACCCCGCCGCCCCGTCACCTGTCTGTGTGGGTCTGGACACCACAGTTGACCCCTTCATTTCCATAGGCAGCTCCATTCCCCCCGCCCCCAGCCGCGCCGAGTGCACTGGCCAGCGTGCACAAATTAGTTGAATACGTGGGTGGAGGAAAGGTAAGGCGATCACAGTCAGCAGCAGGGAGTGGCATGGGAGAGTGACCGCGGATCCCGCAGAGGGCCTTCAAACCCTGAAGCAACCTATGGCCCGGAGAGTGTACCCAGGTGTCTCCTCCCTTGTGCCGGTGTGTGTGTGTGTCTGTCTGCGTGTCCGTGTGTCTGTCCCTCCCAGGGAGCGTCATGAATTTGAGATGAATAGGAGGGAGCATCGCACTTGACCGAAGCCAGTCCACAAGCTTGAGGTGGAGCCGAAAGGTCTGGCCGGTCCATCTGCGCGGGAAGTAACTGAAGTCCTCTGCCGGGGCGAAACATCGGCAGATTGAGGCGCCAGGAACCCTGGAAAAATATTAAAAGGTTGAAAAACAAAGTCAAATGTCCGTGTATGTGTGTGTGGGTGAGCGTGTGTGTGCCTCTGTGTGTGTGTGTGTGTGTGTGCGCGCGCGCCCGGGGTCGCTCGCGTGCGTGCGCTCCTCTTTGAGGCAGGGGTCGGGGGATTGCCTGAGCACATCGGCCTCGTGTGGGTGTTTGACTTCTCTGCCTGGGCATCGCCAGCCCATGGAATGGCTTGGCCTGTATGTTTGCCCAGAGGGCTAGGGCACACACGCACGGGGACTGCATCCCAGGGGCCAGAGGTCCTTCCCTTGGGGTGCGGGGGCGCTGAGCAGGGAGAGGAAATGGGACCAAGGCCAGCTCCCTGGGGCTCATCTCTTCCCTGGGGAAATGAGGACGTTCAAGGAAAGGGAGCGACGAGCCGGGGCCGACCGGGTGCAGGACCCACGTTCGCTGGATGGAGATAACAGTCGTCCAGGGATGCTCCCTGGTGGGTGTCCTCAGACATCCACTGCACACGCCACGGGGGAGTTGGGGGAGAACCCAGGTTCATCACTCCGTTGAACCCAGCGCCGGTGCTCTTCATGCCTTGGAACGCGCACAGGCTCTTGCTGACACGGTTGGACTCTCAGGACCAGCCACAGTAATAGCGAGGGTGGGTCAGGGCATATGGAGGGACGGTGGGAGAGGCGACAGAGGGAGGTGGGAAGGTAGGAAGACGACATTCATTCAGGCGCCGGGCGAGGCTCTCGTTTGTGGGGAACACCGACACACACACACACACAGACACTCTCAGATGCACAAGCAGGTGCACAATCACACCCCCACACACTCATTCAGGCACTCCCACACACTGACACACACACTCACTCTCAGGCTCCCCCCACATACACACTCCTTCCGTCACTCACTGCCCCTGACAAACGCCCACTCAGTCCTCACGCAGGCACACTCTCACTCACTGACGCATCCAAAGGCTTCTTCACTCACATGTCTTGATACTCACACACTGACGCACGCACGCTTCCCCAGGATCCCTAGCCCCCTATTTCCCTAAGGCCAGGGTGCAGAGAGAGGGGAGGGACAGGGTTTGACGGTTGCTAAGTGTAAGGGCCGGGCCAACCTCGCGTGTGCTATCTGTCCCATGATGACTCTGGGGCTGATATCCCTTAGCCTTCTGTACGTAGGTCCAAGGAAAGACCCGCAGCATAGAGAGTAGGTGTCGCAAGCCGCACCTGGGAGGCGGTGAGGTGAGCCCCTGGGGTGCTCCTCCCCCAGGCAGGCATCTGCTGGCCTGGGACGCCTGGGCCTAGGGATGCTGGCAGAGGACTGAATCTGCTGCCAGCACAGTGGGGAGATGTCAGCGTTCGCCCCATGACACTCTTCTCCATCCCCAGCTAAGAGGGCTGCAGGGGCAGTAGCCCTGACCCTGATAGGATCTAGGCTTGCCCCTTAGAGAGCCGGCGGAGGCCCCTGAGGATCTAGGAGGGAGGCTTGGCTCTCTCGGGCTGCAGGGGAGATCGGTCTTCTCAGCCTCCTTTTTTATAGGATTTTATTGTTTTATTTGAGAGAGAGAATGAGAGAGAGCACAAGAGCGAAGAGGGTCAGAGGGAGAAGCAGACTCCCCGCTGAGCAGGGACCCCCCCCCCCCTGACGTGGGTCTCGATCGAGGACTCCAGGATCATGACACGAACCTAAGGCAGCGGCTTAACCAACTGAGCCACCAAAGGGCCCTTCCTTTCAGCTGCTTGGTCTGGTAATGCCGGTGTACCCGCCTGTTGGCCCCTGGCTCTGCTTGTGCGGCTCAGAAGAAAGTGTGACTTCATAATCCGCAGCGGGAGCAGGTCAGATCCCATGTTGGCGCATGGTCTGAAGGGGTCCTAGCCTGGGCCATTTCGGGGGACCGCAGGGTAGTCCTCTACGCTTGTGCCGTTCGGTAGGGACTGGCAGAGGATGTAAAGCTCGGGGGAAGAGGTGGGCACAGGGTCCCCCACTCGGAGCATCTCGCACCAGCGGTCGCGTAAAGGCGTGATGTTGGGGCACGGCCCGGAGAGAAGGGTGAGGCGAGGTTTGGGGGGGAAGCTTTGGGAGATCAGGGAGCCCCAGATGTCAGGACTCAATTGGACGCTGAGGCCTTCGGGGCCAGGGTCCCCAACAGGAAAGCAGGGTGCCGGGACAGCTTAGACAAACCCACGCAGAATTCCCGTGTGAACGCTCAGACAAGACCACGATGGCATTCTGTCTGGCAGCCTCTGCAGGGGGGGACCTTTGCAGGACGACCCAAAACAAAGCCACTAACCATGAAATATCGGTCGCTGTCACAACCTGAGGCACTTAGGCTCCAGATGTCAGCCCACAAGACCCATCAGCACCGGAGACGTGGGCGTGTTCCAAATCCTGACTGGCACACCTTGGCGAGTAATCCACAGGGGGCGCAATCTCAACGTCCGGGAAAGAGCTCAAAAGAACCCCCAAGTCTGAATGGGAACCCGGGAACACTCTCGGGGAGCTTTGTCCTCCGGCTGAACAAAACTTTCCCTGCTGCCCAGCGCTCTTCGTCTGGTCTGCCTCTTCCTTCCTCGAAGCGGCGCGGCCAAGAGCCTGGGCACTCAGAGAAGAAAACTCCTGTACCCCAGAGTGCTTTACCGCATCTACATTGCACGCACCTTCGTCGGGGCTCTCCCCACACCCAGTTGAGTGAACACCTTAGCCTGGCGGGACCCGGGTCTGTCGATACCAGGGACATGGTTGGCGAAAGGCGCCCGGGGCCTGCGCCTGGCTGTCTCTCATGAATCCACGGAAGGGCACACTCCAGCTTCCAAGATACAGGTCTGTGCGTGCTCAGCAGAGGTACGCACACGGATGCCTCCTTGGACGCATTTGCCTTTGGGGCCCCATAGGCAACGCGGAGGATTTCCATAGGCAAAACCTGCTCTGGTGTTGGTTATGGTGTACTTTAGGGGGATGCCTTATTTCAGGCTAGCAGCTTGACTTAGCGGAATCACGGACACGCCTCCTTTCGGCCGGCCGGACCCTCCTTAGCAGAGAGCCCCGGCTGCCAGCTCCATTCCACGCCCAGCCCCCCCCTCCGAGCCACGGGCTCACCCTCCCACTCCTGCACCTTCTGTCTGGTGAAAATTTTCTGAGTCATTGGTGCCGAACATGGCCTGCACGTTATACTACTTTTTTCTCTGAACATATCGAACCTATCACATACTGCCTTCTGGCCTCCATGCATCCGAAGGGGAGGCTGGCTCTTCCTCTCCCTGAGGATCCCCAGTGTGTGGTGAGTTAGTCCCACCTCTGTAGACTGCCGAGAGATGTGTCTTTGCCCAGTGACCTGGGCGTCTCTTCGGCGCGTGTCTTCCGCTAGGCGCACATAGTGCTCCTTGGATGGGCAGAGTCAGGGTTGTCGGGCAACTTCCAAACCCTGTCACGTTAGGTCTTCGTGGAACTGCTACGTGAGTAACTCTGCCCCACCTCTCTCTGACGTTCCCGAGTCGTACATGTCAGTCGTGGGCATGAGGGTTTCCCGCAGACCTCTGTGGAGCCCTTCACTTCATTTCTTTGAGGTTTAACTCTCCACCGAACCCCGCATGACCGAGTGGGATCTGTCTGAAGGTCCACGGGTGCTTTCAGATCTCCTCTTGACGTCCAAGAGGGAATGTTTGCTGTCAGCCTGTGGGCTTGGCAATGTACAGATTTCAGCCTCCGTCCAGACTCCGCCCGTCCTCGCTCCCTCTCTCCCTCCCCCGCCCACCCTGTCCCCAGGCCTGCCTCCTCCTCTGCCCTCCTCTCTCCCTCGCATCCCCACCTCTCCCTCTCTGTTCCTCTCCCTCTGTCCACCCTCCCTCTTCCTCTCCTTCTCCGCGCCGCTCCCGCTCTTCCCCCGCTCCCTGTCCGGCCCCCCGCCCCCCAGTCTTCTCGATCTCCATGATGCGTTGTTTTGGGTGCACTATTTACTCAGGACGCTCCTCTAGTGTCCTGGGCATGTATACAAGACCAAATTCAGTTTGGACTGTAGCAGTAAACCCACAGACTGGGTTGAGTCAGGGACAGTCTCAGATAATTCTGCTTCTCCCCGCCAGACGGCCGGGCGTTGTCATCCCTGCAAAGTCCCTGGTTTGCGTTGACCAGTAGAGTTTGAAACGCTGACGCCCTACCATCCAGAACCCTGCACGTCACCCCAAGCGTGTTCCTCCTGCCTCCTTCGGTTCAAAACCACCCCTCCCGTCACGGGCGGTCCGACACATTCCTCTTCTGTACCTGAGGCCCTCCCACGATACGACACCAACGCCTCATCCTTGCCGTCACCCACTGGGCCTTCCTGGCACCCAAGGCGCCCTACATCCTCCATATTCCGGTACGCCTCCCTGCAGGGACCCGCATGGAGTGCGGGAGTGTCGAGAATGGCCTTGTGGGTAGCTGAGAATGGGCAGGGTGTGCCGCCAATGCTCACTTTGCCATCCCCTCCCCGACTGGCACTCCACTCAGGGACAGACAGACCAAGGAAGAACTTGCAGCAGAGCTGGGGCAGCCAAGACAGCCACAGCTCTTCAGCAAGGCGGATTAAAGCTGTCTCCGTGGACCATTATGCTGGAGATCGGACATCCCTGGCAGTTATGGTGAGGCGGGAAGAAAGACCCAGGAAAAGGGAACGCGGAGGTCAGACAAGGAGGGAGAAAGCAAAGATGAAGGGCCAGGCAGAGGTAAGTACGGTGGGAACCAATCCTACCAGTGGCTTTGACGAAAGAACACCCCCAGAGTTACCGTTTTTTTTTTCTTGAGATTTTATTTATTCATTTTACAGAGATGAGACACAGCGAGAGAAGAAACACAAGCAGGGGGAGTGGGAGAGGGAGAAGCAAGCTCCCCGCTGAGCACGGAGCCCTATGCGGGGCTCCATCCCAGGACCCTGGGATCATGACCTGAGCCAAAGGCAGAAGCTTAAAGACTGAGCCACCCAGGCCCCCGGCGGAGTTACTCTTTAGGCTACCTGGCCCGCCCATTAGCATGCCATAGAGTCCCAATCCCGGAACTGACTGGGGCTGTGCCAGTGGTTGTGTGAGCACGGAGGTGGCCTCGGACCTTGGCTCCTTGCTCATGCCAGGCCAATGATCTGTGTGCGGTTCCTCTCTTTCTAGGAGAGGCGGGTCGTTGGGGCGGGGACGAGCCTGCGTGCTGGATCCTCCTGGGCCGCCTCCTGGCTCCCTCCCGCACCGGGCGGCGAAAGGGGTGGAAGCCTTGTGGACAGCCATGTGGCAGTGGTTGGAGCACCAGCTAATGAGTGCAGGGCTTCCCCCGGCGTGACTAAGAAGGGGCCGGGTGAGGTTCCCGGGCGGCGGGGGCCACCCTATTGAGCCGCTGGCTGTGAATTTCCCGGTGCCAGCAGCGTGTTCCCGGTGGAACGGATGAGAGTGTGAACACGAGGTTTGTGGTACGAGGGAACTCCCGGGAATGGCCTGGTAGGTGTCAGCGAAGAAAATGCCACGGTCCAGGCCCGGACGCCACCCCTGAGGAGATGAAGCAGAGGGCGGGCTCCCGGGAGGGGCGGGGCGGGGCTGGTTGCGGCCACGCCCACCGCCGTGCCGCTGGTTGGACCACGCGGGCGGCTCAGCATCCTGGGCCTGAGGGGTTGAGGGGGGTGGTAACATCCCGCCAAGGGCACATGCGTGCCGGGGGCGCCACCCCCACGCCACCCAGCCGCCACGAGTCCCCAGGCTTTTGTGCGCATGCGTCCGCCAGGCCCCCATTCTCCGGTAGGAGCCCGCCTCGAAGCGTGGGCGCCAGAGCTTCAACTGCTCGGCGGTTGCCGGCGCCGCGTGCTCGCCCCCCCAGCTCCTACCTTCCGCGGCTGTCGCGGTTGGGGTCCAAGGCCCCATGGAGAGCGAGGCGCCGTCCGGGGACGACGGGGCTGCTCCGGAATCCTTGACCAGCTTAGTCCGCGGAGGGGCCGGTGACGACTCGGGGGCCGGTGGGGAGGCAGGCGCCCGGGCCGAGGCGGGGGCGCCGCAGGCCCTAGGCTGGGGGGGCATAGTGGTAGAGGCTGCGCTGGAGGCTGAAAACCGGCAGCGCAGAGGCGAGGCCGCCCCGGGGGAGGAGTTGGTGTTGGTGGCGGAGGATATCATGGCGGTGATGGAGGTCGTGGCCGTGGAAGACGGGGAGGTGACTCAAGCAGAACAGGACGAGGAGCTGCAGGAGCTGCCGCAGGAAGAGCCAGCCGGGGCCCCGCTGGCCGCGCTGGAGGTTGTGCAGTTAGCGCTCAGCTCTCTGGATGCCCAAGCTACCAGGGCCTACGTGCGGCACAAGCTCAGGGTGAATCAGAAGCGGAGTTCTCACCTGGCTCGCCGGAGGGCCATCATCCAGTGCATCCCTGGCTTCTGGGCCCAGGCCGTATCCTTCCTCCGGCTGGTGGGGTTTGGCTGCTGTGCAGGAGCACCGGGGGGAGGGCAGCAGCAGAACCACGGCCACGGCCATGGGCGCTGAGGGGAAGGGTTCCAACCCCCTTCCCCGGGTGGGAGTGGGCCCACGGTCCCGATAATGCACAGCAGAAGGAGGCGGATCGGGGCGCGCGTGAGAACGCAGGGGCTAAGACCTGTCCAGACCGTGTGTGATCAGAAGCTGCAGGCGGAAGCTTTGGGGCTGCAGCTCTCCCAGCAGGCTTGCGGGGTTCAGGGAACACGGGTCAACAGCCTTCGACAAGTAGTGTAGCCCAAATCCCACTTGGCTCAGAAAACCTATTGGAAGGAAACCGTTGTTGGGACATGGGGCAAACGGGGAGGCTGCCCGAACCCCTTCCCTGTCCTTCAGACCCTGCGTGGTTTTCCAAAGAGTTCAGGGCAGACCCACCATCTCGTCCGCACGCGGGTTGCCAAGCCAGTCAGTGGGCCGCCTCGCTTCGGCAGACCGCGTAACCTCAGACACGGCGCAGCGGCGGTGCTGCAAACCTGTCTCCACCAGCCCCACACAGCCAGGCCGAGGCCCCAGGCTCAGGCGCCTACATGCACCTTTCCTCCCTGCCAGGCTCTCCCCCTCTGTGTCCTCGCTTGCCCCCTTGCTCTCTCCTCTCTGCCCTCCCCTTGTGTCCGTTCCTCCCGGTGTGGGGTCTCTCTGTCCCTGTCTCTCTTTTGCTTTCCCTCCCGCCCCCATCTACTCCTTTCCCTCCCTCACTCGCTGACTCTGCCAGGACCAGCCTTTGGGCCGTGGGTGTGCAGCCGTGCTCCACGTGAGCCGAGCGGCCCCCTCCTGGGCACAGGAGGCCCCTCAAAGTTACCAGACCTCAGGCAAACACACAAGCAAACAAGACGTGAGCGTGGGACGGAGCACATCCAGGCATCCAAAGAAGTGACCGCCTGCAGGCCACACGCACAGGCCAGGGGCCCGTGGGAAGGGAGAGCATTCAGGCCCTTGGCCTTCCCCTGTCGGGCGCCGGCAGCCTCTGAGGTGCTGGAATCCAAGGCACTCCCCAGGGTTGAGCAGGTGGGAAGATAGGGCAGGAGATGAGGACGTTGGGAGCCCGGCCGTGCCTGGTGATTCTGCACATGCACTGTCCGGGTCTCTTGCTCTCAGCCGGCAAGGGCTGGGTCGCTCCTGGCTCTCGTACCGTAGCAAGGGCTGCCGAGACTCCTTGACCCAAAGCAGATCCTGAATCACCCCAAGATATCAGCCGTGACGGGTGACCAGGACAGAGACGTGCTCAGCTACATGAGCAATTTGGAGGTCAGTCCTGGGAGACGGAGGCTAGGGGAGTGGGCTTTGAGCAGGAATGGGCCCGGCATAGTGGTTAGGAGTGGCAACCAGGCAAGCAGCCCCGGATACGTAGAGGACACGTTCCCACGTGCCCTCCTCTTCCTTCGGCGGGGTAGGTGGAGGAATTGTGCCGTCCTAAGTACCGCTGCAGGTTGATGTTTTTCTTTGAGAACAACCCCTACTTCCAGAACAAAGTGATCATTAAGGAGTATCACCTTAGCATTGCCGGTAAGAGTGGGCTTGAGCTTCGAGGGTGCTGGGGTCGGGCAGGGGGCCCTTGGGAGCGGAAGGGGAGGTAGGCGGGGGGGGGGGGGGCCCGGGTGGGGGCAGGGCCGGGACCCTGCCTGGGAGGGAGAGAGGCTGGGAGGTTGAGAGGGAGAGAGGCCGAGAGGGATTGGTTGCTAGGCCGTTGAGAGGCTTTCCTAAATTTTCCATTCCTGCAGGATATCGGGCGTCTCGTTCCACTCCAGTGCAGTGGTTCTGGGACAATGCACATGGAGCTGCCAGGCGCAGGCACGAAACCACCAGCCTTAACTTCTTCAACTGGTTGTGTGATCCCTGCTCCCCAGGGTCTGACGGCATCGCCGAGGTGGGGACTCTGCGGCCTTCGTCCGCCGGGGTGATGCCTGGGCCCCGGTGCTTGGGAACGGGGCCCGGGCTCCTTGCTCAGCTAGTCTGTTTCCCCACCAGGTCATCATCGAAGACCTGTGGTCCAATCCCCTGCAGTACTACCGGAGGCAGGAAGGCAGCCGAAGAGAATGAACTGAGAAGAGGGCCTGTCGGTGAGAAGCTGGGGGCGCTGGGTCCTGACTTGTGTGTGTGGCAGGTGCCGGGACACAGGCTGGGTGGTGGCGGGGACACTGAGGCTCAGGGGAGCCTTGGCCCCAGCTCACCCAGAGAGCGGTTGGCAGGGTGAGAGGGGAACCTCGGGGAACTCAGGGTCCCCATCCAGGCAGGTGCGTCCATGCGGGCACGTTCAGGGACCCCAGGATGGCAGCTGGAATGTCCCAGGTCACTCCGGAGAAGGAAGACTTCTCCACCCCGTTTCTCTGAACACTCACCCGTGCCCGTCGACCCCCTCTCAGGCCTTCTGCCGTTTGTTCATTTGGGGATGTCCTGTGTGTCTTTGCGAGTGGGCTGCCTCCTTCCATTCCCGCTCCTGTGCCCAGAATCCCAACTTCCCTCCGCGGTCCCGACCACCCCATGGCCTCGCACAGCCACACGGCCATTCTAGGGAATGGCACTGGGCCTTGAGCAGGAGGCTTGTGAGGCTCTAGCTGAGTTGGAAGAGGGATCCCACGAGGACAGAGGACACCCTCAACACCGCCTCGGCTATCCTTGGTATTATGCAATTTCACGAATCCCTAACGTGTGTGTGTGTGTGTGTGTGTCGTGTGCATGGCAGCTGTGTGGACGTGTCCACTTCAGAGCATCAGAATCTTACCAACAAGAAATCGTCGAGGAGGCCACCACCGCTGTGAGAGATGTGTGGACGAATCTACGTGGTGCTCTGCCTGCACAGGTCACAGTTGTGAAAAGGATCACCAGTGCCCGCTCTGGAGAGTATCCAGCACCTATGTGGGGAAGGCGAGAGAGGCATAAACAAGTTAAGAAGTTCTTTGCGTCTGTGTGTGGGTTTGTACTTGGAGCCAGGATATGGGGAGGAGGCAGTCAGCCTAGTGGGACCCTCCACCCCATGGCCTGTGGGATTCCATGTATGGCGGTGAAGTTCAGCATGGGGGCAGGGCAGTGGAGGTCAGGGCTCGGCATGCGGACAGAGCACCCCCCATCCTAGGTAGGGTCTACGAGGAGCTCGGACAAAGGCAGACCTCTCTTCATGGGAGCTTTGTCCTTTAGGGTAGGGCACACAGGCGGGGAAGGGTCCTGGCGAGCGGGACCCTCGTCGCCTGGTGGCTCCAGGCACCACCTCATTGACACCGCTTGAGGAGCTTGGCCCAATACCCTTGCTACCTGGAAGCGTGCCCCACATGCTGTGATCGGTTCCCATGCGTTCAACTGGTCAGGAGCACTGCAAAACCCACGTGTCCCGAGGAGAAGATGGAGGCATTTCCTTGTGCTCCCTGCACTCCCAAGCCCTCTTGCGCCGCACCACCTGCCCACAGGGGACAGTTCCAAGCACGTGTGACGGAAGGCAGGTTTGAGTGCTGGGCACTGTGGCTTTGTGAGTGGGTTGTGTGGGAGGGAGTTGCATGCCCACGTACACTTTCGGGTGTGTGTCAGCGCATGTGTGTTCGTGTATGTGTGCTTGTGCATTCGGCCCCCTGAGCATGGCTCTTTCCCGGGGATCTTGTGTGTCTGTGCAGTGTGTGTGAGTTTGCATGCGCACGTGAGTGTGTGGCAAGGGTGCATGCCTGTGGTCCGAAGACCATGTGTCTTGGTGTGTTTCGAGAGTATGTGTTTGCAGGCGCATGGGTGTGTGTGTTTGGGAGGCCACATGTGTGTATCAGTGTGTAGGGGCCCAGGGTGTTTATGTGCTGCATTTCCATGTTTGCATGCCCACGTATGTGTTAATGTGTGTGTCCAAGTGCGCATGCTTGTGTGCCATAGAACTTGTGAGTTGGTGTGTGTTGCGTGTTTCCACACAGATGGCTTGTCTGTGTGTGTATGTGTGTGTGTGCGCGTGCGTGTGGGCCCACATGCACATACCTTTGTGCGGGCACCGTGTGTTTATATTTAATGGGAATGCGTGTTTGCATGCGACACATGGGTGTATGTGTGTGGCCAACTGTGCGTTTCTGTGTGTCGGGGATGTTTTGTACCTCCATGTGTTGTGTGAGTGTGTGTATCTTTCATGTACACATCTGTGTGTGTTCCTGGCAAGTGTGCATGTCTGTGTACTGGAGACCAAATATTTTGGGTGTCTGTTTCCTGAGGGTGTCTTTGGCCATGCGTGGGTTGGTCTGTGTTTGGGCGGTCAATGTGCATGCCTGTGTGCGGAGACCGTGTGTGTGTTGCATGGTGTTTGTGTTTCCCAGTGCACGTGAACGTGTGTGTGCAGGCGAGTAGAAATTTGCCTGGCTATCTGTGCTATTCCATGGGTATATTGCGTGTGTGTGTGTTTTCAGGCGTACCTGGGCGTGCGACTTTCACAGGGGTCCGTATGTATGGAAGAGTTCCAGAGACCTTCCGTGTGAGCGTTGAATGTAAGTGTCATTGGTGGCACAAGGGTGTCTGTTGTGTGTGTATTTGCAGGCTTTGGGTGATTGTGTGTGTGTGTGTGTGTGTGTGCGCGCGCACGTGGGAGAGAGAGAGCGGTGCCGTCCGCATGGGTTTGTGTTTATGTGCGTGCATGCGGCCCTCTTCATTCCCGTGTCGAGCCTGGGGAATGTGTGTGTGTGTGTGTCGTGTGCGTGTGTTTGCATGACCTCGTGAGTATGTGTTGCATGTCTCTGTGTGTTTGCAGGCACGTGTGAGTATGAGTGTGTGTGGCCACTGGCCCATGCCTGTGTGTCGAGACCGTATGCGTCTGTCTCGTGTGTCCAAGCATTTGCACGTGCACACGTGTGTATGAGAGTGTGTGTAGGCCCCGGTCAGCGAAGGAGAGGGCCTGTGGGATTCCTAGCTCTGCCGATGATGGAGAAAGGGGCAAGAGGCCGAGGGCAGCCACGTCCCTCCGGACACACAGGCCTCGTGTGCATTCCGTGATTCTTCAGTGGTCCGTCTCCCGTGTCGATGCACAGACGCAAAGGGGCCAAGCCAAGGGGGGCGGGATGGGATTTGGCAGGCGGTTGTGAGGCACACCACCCATCTGTGCTGATTGAACACATGGTTCCAGGTGTGGGAATTAGCTAGGGGTTTCACCCTCTTCCCAGGCCACACACCTCTTGTCGTGTGGCCTCTCTCACCTTCCCTCCCCGGCAAGGGCTAGGCCAGACGTCTGTCATTGCACGAATGTCACACGGGAGTGGGAGTGGACGTGGACAGCATCCACATGACGGGCGAACGGATGCAAACCACGGTCCGAAGACTGTGGGGGCGCATATTAAATCCAGTCTGGTGGAAATACGTGGAGACCCGGTCGGGGACTCTACCTGTATATACGTGCACGGTTCTCCTGACTGAGACGGGGGCAGGGGGGCGTGTAAGAAGCCCCTTTTGTCGGTGATGCCTGTAGAGACAGGCTGGCCTTGGCACCGACCAGAAGCCCCATGCCATTTTTCAGGCTTCAAACCACACTTGGGCATCTCTCACCTCATTTGTGGGCCAGCTCTGGGTATGTGATGGCCCAGCTTGCCAATCCGCTCACAGTCTGACCCGGCTGGCCAGAGCACGTAAGGCTAGGGAGGATGCGTTCCCCTCTGTAGGCCAGACGAGCTGGCAACCCCTTACCGGGGCATTCGTGCCTTTGGCAGCATGCAACATTAGACGCTCCGTCTGTGGGGTGGGGGGCCGGGCGTTCGTGCTGCCGGTCGCCTGGGTCCCGTCCTCAGCTGCTTGCCGCCTGGCTTTCCAATGAGTGGGCACTGAGTTCACTGTGCCGGCGGACAGCATCCACCTGCCGCCCTCTCCACAGGGTTGGGTCAGACTTCCTCTTCAGGGAGGGGCATCTGGGTCACCTTTCCTGTATGCTCTTGGCTCCAGGAAAGTTATGTGTCCCTCTGTCCTCCCTTACAAACACACTCGTTCTCTGAGTGTGCACACACGCACAACACACCCATCCGTGTGAAAACACACACTCAGGGAACTCCCACCAACTCAGAAGGTTTGTGACACCCAAGCATTCACACTTGGCCACACACACCAACACATACGTGGGCATGCAAACATTCAACACGTAAACACCCGGGGTCCCGACACAGTGGCACACCCATGTGGCCTCGCAAATACACACACCCGTGCACCTGCAAACATGCCATCCTGTTACACATGAAGACACATGGTCCCCGTTCCACAGGCAGGCACTCTTGCCAAACTCACACATGCACAAGAAACTCACACACACCACACAAACAACATAATCCCCGGCACAGAGGCATGCTCAGGTGGCCACACGCGCAAGTACACACACACGAACGCAAGTGCAAACACACACAGCTGAACGCAGACCTCCCTCACACACAGCTCACTCAAAAACCGCGGTGCCTTCCACAACTCACACCTTCCTTCCTTCACACGTCCTTGGAAATGTCCCCACTGGATGGGTTTTGAGGCGTGGGAAGATGAGGGTCCACAGGGACCATGTGGGATGGACTCCTCCTTCGTCCTCCTGGGATACATGGGTTTTGCGGTGCTCCTGACTGGACACTTGCATGAGATCGCATGACAGCAGTGCGGGCCTGCATCCAGTAGCAAGGGTGTTGGGCCAAGCTCCCTAAGCAGTGTCAATGCGCTGGGACCAGGAGCCACAAGACCACGAGGGCCCCGCTCCCCAGGCCCCTTTCCCCCATTGTGCTCTACGCTGAAGAATAAGGTACACATGGACAGAGGTCTGCCTTTTCCGCCCTCCTCCTAGAACGTGCCTCGGGTATCCTGATGCCATGCCATGCCCTGCCCTGCCCTCATGCTGAACAACACCGACACACAGGCAATCCCAAACTTCACAGGTTGGAGAGCCCCACCAGGTAGACTGCCTCCTCACCATGTCCTGGCTCCAAGGACAAACCCACACACAGACGCAAAGCACTTCTTAAATTGTTTATCTCTCCTTTCCCGTCCTTTCAGATATGTGCTGGATACTCTCCAGAGCTGCCAATGATGATCCTTGCCCCCATTTCTGTCCTGTGCATGCAAAGCACCACGTAGACTTGTCCACACATCTCTCACAGCGGTGAACTCCTCCTGAAATTCTTGTGGTTGGCCAGACTCTGATGCTCGGCGGGGTCCATGTCCACAGAGCTGCCGTGCCCCAGACACACACACACACACACACACACACACACACACACACACACACACACACACACACACAAACATGTTAGGGATTCATGAAATTGCATAATACCAAGGATAGCCAAGGTGGGTTGAGGGTGTCCTCTGTCCTCATGGGATCCCCCTTCCTCCTCACCTAGAGACTCAGGAGATGCCAGCCTATGGCCCAGTGCCATTGCCAAAAATGGCCAAGTGGCTGTGGGAGGCCACGAGGTGGTCGGGAACATGGAGGGACTTGGTGGATTCTCGGCACAGGAGCTGGATGGGACAAGGCAGCCCAGCTGTCTCAGGAACTAGCAATGGCTCTTCTAGTGGCAGCTCCTGATGCTTCTCGTACTGCTTGGCTCGCCCCACCTCCTCATTTCCGCCGCCACGACCTCCACCACCCCATGATATCCTCCACCATGACGTCCAACACCTTCACCGGGCCAGACTCACCTATGCGCTGCCAGGCCTCACCCTCCTGCACAGGCTGTGCCGCCATACCCCCTAATGTAGGGCCTTCGGCACCCATGCCTAGCCTCAGCGCCTGCCTCCCCATTGGCCCCCGCCTCCTCACGCCTCTCTCCGCGGACAAAGGTGGTCCAGGATTCCGTGGCAGACCGGGTTTCCCAGACCACGCCTCCTTCTCCATTTGGAAATGGAGCAGAGCTTCAGCACAGAGCCACGGTCTCGGCAGAGGGAATGAGCTGGAGGTGTGAGCATGGGGGTTCTGCAAGCAGCCAGCAGGTGGAGATTTGGCACCTAAGCCTAGAGGCGGGCACCTATCAGAGGCCGCGCGCCTGCGGGATGCATGCACACAATGGTTGTGTGCCAGGTCGCTTCTGAGTGGTGGTGCAAGGGCTCCCAGGACGTGGCCTTGCCTGGATGGAAACCCATGGCCAAGCCCAGGATGCTGACTGGACCCCGGGACCACCCAGTGGCCAGTCGGGGGTTGGGGCTGTACCCGGCCCCACCCCTCGCCCCATAGGGAGCCAGACAGCTGGCCAGGGAGCCGGACCATGCGCCCCCTCCAGGGTGGCCTCGGCCTCCCAGCCACAACAAACACCCCTCGCACACCCACTCCCACGCCGCAAACCCACCCCTACCCACAACACCAGCGCGAGCTGTTCCCACAGCCCCATCAGGCCCGCAGTCTGCCTGGAATTTGTACTGCCAGTGGGAAGCGGTCCCTCATCCTTCCCGAATAGATTCCTGTAAGGCTCATGACACTGTGTGCACCACTGGGTAGGCTGGTCAGATGTGCTTGGAAATGTTCAGCCCAGGCCCTGGGGTATGAATAGTGTGATTCCAGGAGAAGAGGCCATGAAGCGGTCTGCCTGCTAGGGGAAATGTGCGGCTACATTTTGTCCCAGTGCGTGCCCTTTGCTGGTCAGGAGCAGAGCATCAAAGAGTGCTCTGGCCATCGGTCTGCCTGTCCATTCCTCATGCTCTCCTCTCCATCCTCTTTTCTGACTTTCTCTTCCAGGGCTCTTTCTCTGACCCCTCTGGCCACATGGCCTCTTAAACCTAAAGGATTCCGGAAGAAAGATGCAGATGCATCTCTGAGCAGCTCCTTTCACAGGAATTCAAAGCCCTCGCCCTTTTCTTACCAGCAGCCAGGCCGGTGAGCCTTGGAATGGTGCGAAGCTGGGTGCCCACACAAACCCACTTTCACACAGTCACACTGACATGCAGTGTGTTCGGCAAGGAGGACAGAGGGACGCCTGCCTTTCCCGGAGCCAATTGCATACAGCAAAGTGGAACCAGATGCCCCACCATGAAGAGGAAGCCTGGGTGAAACCTGTGCAGAGGGCAGCGGGTGGATTCTGTCCACCAGCTTGGTGACTTCAGTGCCCACTCTTTGGAAGGCCAGGTGGCAAGAGCTGAGAACAGCACCCAGGCAACAGGCAGCACGAACACCTTCACCAGCAGAGACGGAGCGTCTTGTGTTGCATGCTCCCAAAGGCACGAATGCCCCGGGAATATGTTCCCAGGTCGTCTGGCCTACAGAGGATAACACATCCACTCTCGACTCCCTGGCCCCACGGCACCTGGTTTAGACCGTGAGCGGAAAATCAAGTGGGACCATCATGTCCGCAGAGCTGGCCCACAAATATGGTGAGAGATTGCCCAAGTGTGGTTTTGAGTCAGCAAATTAGGCTTGGGGCCGTTGGTGTGGCGCCAATGCCAGACAGTCTCTCCAGGCATCACTGACCAGCAGGTGATGTCTGCATGGGTTTGTGTCTCCATGCGTGCATGCTGCCATCTTGTCGTCCATGTGTCGAGCACGGGGGTCTGGGTGTGTGTCGTGTGTGTGTGTATGCTTGAGCTCGTGTGTGTGTTGTGTGTCTCTGTGTGTTTCCAGTCACTGAGTGTTTCCATCTCATTCAGGGGAAGCGTGCACCTATATCCAACCATAGTCCCCGACCGGTTCCCCAAGTGTTTCCCCCAGAGTGTTATTCATATGTGTCCCCATGGTCTTGGACCTTGGTTACCATCTGTTCGCCCTTCATGTGGATGATTTCTATGTCCACACCCACTCCTGGGTGACATTTGTGCAATGACAGACATCTGACATTGTCCTTGCCAGGGATGGAAGATGAGAGGGGCAACATGACAAGAGGTGTGCGGCCTGGGAATCAGCCTGAAGCCCTGAGCTATTGCCCACACCTGGGACCATTCATGCAAGCAGCACAGATGGGTGGTGCGCCTCACACCCACCTGCCAACTGAAACCTGTCCCTCCTTGCCTTGGCACCTTTCTGTCTCTGCAAGGACATGGGAGACAGACCCCTGACGATCCCCGGAATGCATTCGAAACCTGTGTGTCCTGAGGGACGTGTCTGCACTCGGCCTCTTGCCCTTTTCTCCATAATCAGCAGAGCTGGAAATCCCACAGTCCTCCTTTGCTGCCCGGGACCTACACACACTCATACACATGTGTGCACATGGAAACGCTTTGACACACGACACACATGAATACGGTTTCCACACACAGGCATGCACCGGTGGCCACACACACTCACAATCACATGTGACTGGAAACACACAGAGACACGAAACTCACATGAAACTCACACACGAGCTCATGCATACACACACACATGACACAAACCCACACAACCGGGCTAGACACACGGGAAATATGGCTGCATGCACGCTGTCTCACACAGGTGTGCGCCTGCACACACACACACACCCACACACACGGCCCACAGAAATGCATGTTGGCTGCACAATCCACTCCCATGCACACCTGTGCATGTACACAGTCAGATCACATAAAACACAAACACACGCGTCCTGCACACAGCCATGCGCACTTGCCCGTGCAAACAGACACAGCTGCGCTTGCGAACACATGCACAACACTCACAGAAGTTCTCTGGCACAGCCATAAACGCATGACGCGGCACTATCACACAGGCCCCCTCCGTCCTAGAACTCACACACACACACGTGCAACAAATACACACAGTTTTAGGCACATATGCCTAAACAACCAGCTCTCACCAAGACACATGCACTCACACTTGCCCTCACGATAACCACAAGGAACAGAAACACACGGTCTGCGTCACACAGGAACGCACACTGGTCTGAACCAACACAACAAACGCACCTGCTCATGCAAACACACACACATGCAATCCATACAAAGTCTCTGGCTCACTGGCGTATGTGCTGACATTCCCAAACCACACACACACTTTTGCACATGTAGTCCCACACCCACAACATACACAAACTGTCTCCAGTACAGAAGAATTCACAAATGGCCCTGGAAAAACACACAGACACAGACACACACACAGACACACACACACACACACACACACACACACACACACGGTCCATACCGCACACAGACAATCAAGGAACACACACGGTCATCAGTACACAGGCATACACCGCTGGTCCCACACCCACAGACACGCACACACACACAAGCACATGCCAACACACAAAGAAGCAACGCACACACAGTCACACGTGTTTTTGGCACAAAAGTTTGCACATATGACCACCCAAATACACATACACGTGATAATGCAACACAAACAACCCATGCATGCACACTGTCTCCAATATAGAGGCATGAGCAGGTGGCTATAGACGTGCGTTCACACAACCCCCCAACACACATCACCCAAAGGCCTCAAACACAGAGACACACAACAGACAAAATTGCGCATGAAAACACACATACACTCTATACTCACACGGAAGGTCTCTGGCACACGTCCGTCCATATGTAGCCCAGCAGAAAGTTACACACCCAGGTGCGCCTGAAAACATACAGACATGCCATACACCCATGGACTAGCACACACAGCCATGCAGATTTCTGTTCACATGCACACACATGTTCATATCCACTGGGAAATTCACACCACAGAACACACACACGGTCCCCGCACAGAGGCACACTCACATGGCCGCAGAAGAACAGATAACTGTGTGCGGACAAAGACACACTCAGGATCATATACCCAACACATATGATCTCCAGGGCACAGGCATGCACACTTGACAGGAACACACACTGATGTGCACAGGAAACATGCACAAACACACTCACACTAAACTGGGAAGCACACATTATCGCCAGCACACAGGCACACAGACATGTCCACACACATATACACATAGGCACGCAGGCAAACAAGCTCACACATATGTAATAGAAACACACACATTGCCCACACACATAGGTATGTGCACTTGGCCGTACACACGCACACACACACACGCCCATCCGTGTGCAGACACACACTCAGGCAACACCCACCAACTCACAATGTCGGTGGCACACAAATATGCACACTTGACCACACACACCAACACGTATGTAGGCATGCAACCACACAACACATAAACACCCAGGGTCCCGACACAGTGGCACACACACGTGGCCTCACAAACACACACACCAGTGCTCCTGCAAACACACCCTCCCTATACACACACCAAGACACATGGTCTCCTGTCCATAGGCATGCACTCTTGCCACACTCACATGTGCTAATGCAAACTCACACACACCGCACAAACAACATGATCCATGGCCCAGAGGCATGCTTGGGTGACCGCACATGCAAGCACACACACACGCATGCATGACTCTGCACACACACACAGCCGAACGCAGACCTCCCTCACACACAGCCCACTCAGAATGCCGCAGTGCCTTCCACCACTCACACCTACCTTCCCTCCCACGTCCTTGGAACTGTCCCCTGTGGGCGAGTGTTGCGGCGTGGTATGGCGAGGGTCTGCAGGGACCAGGAGGGATGTCCTCCTCCTTAGTCTTCCCGGGATATGTGGGTTTTCCGGTTCTCCTGACCGGACACATAAGTGGGACCATATCACAGCAGTGCGGGGCCCGCTTCCAGGAGCAATGGTACTGGGCCAAGCTCCCTAACCTGTGTCAGTGTGGCGGGACCAGGAGCCACCAGGCCACGGGGGCCCCGCTCGCCAGGACCCTTCCCCACCTGTGTGCCCTGCCCTGAAGAATAAGGCTCCCACGGACAGTGGTCTATATCTTCCGCCCTCCTCCTAGACCCAGTCTAGGATGTCATCATGCCATGCCCTGCCCTGCCCTGCACCCACGCTGAACGTCACCGCCACTCATACAATCCCACACTTCGGAGGTTGTAGGGCCTCACCAGGCAGACTGCCTCCTCGCCATGTCCTGGCTCCAGGAACTATCCCACACACAGACGCAAAGCGCTTCTTAACTTGTTTATGTTTCCTTTGCTGTCCCTTCAGATACGTGCTGGATACTCTCCAGATCTGGACTGGTGATCCTTTCCGCCATTTCTGTCCTGTGCAGGCAAAGCACCACGTAGCCTCGTGCACAAACCTCTCACAGCGGTGAACGCCTCCTCAACTTCTTGTTCTTGGTCAGACTCTGATGCTCTGCTCTGTCCACGTCCACACAGCTGCCATGCCCCAGGTGCACACAACACACAAACACACTCAAACTCACACACACACACACACGTTAGGGATTTGTGAAATTGCATAATGCCAAGGATAGCCAAGGTGGATGAGGGTGTCCTCTGTCCTCGTGGGATCCCTGTTCTTCTTCTCCTGGAGACAAAGGAGCCTCCAGCCCACGGCACAGTGCCATTCCCAAGAATGGCCATGTGGCTGTGGGAGGCCACGGGGTGGTCGGGAACATGGAGGGAAGTGAGGGATTCTTGGCACAGCAGCGGGATGGGACAAGGGAGCCCCACTCCCAAAGACTGGCAGGTCATCCCCAACAGAACAAGCGGCCAGAGACCTGACAGAGGGGCTGACGGGCACGGGTGACAGTTCTGAGAAATGGGGTGAAGGAGCTTGGCCTCTCCGAGTGACCTGGGATGTTCCAGGTGCCAGCCTGGGAGGCCTGAACTTGCCCTCGTGGACGCACAGCCCTGGATGTGTGCCTGCATTGCCACAGGTTCCCTTCTCACCCTGCCAATAGTTCCCTGGGCCAGATGGGGTCCAGGCTCCGCTGAGCCTCAGTTTCCCCACGACTAATCTCCCTGTCCCCTGGTAACTTCCACACACATACACATCAGGACCTAGCCCCCCTTGCGCCTCACGGACAGGCCCTCCTCTCAGTTCATTCCCTACAGCTGATTCCTGCCTCGGGTAGTACAGGAGGGGATTGGGCCACAGGTCCTCAATGACGACCTGGTAGGGGAAACAGGCCAGCTAAGCATGGGGCCCGGGGCCCTCTCAGGCATCACCATGGCTGACGAGGCCTGCAGTGGCCCCACCTCGCTGATCCTCTTAGACCCGGGGCAGCTGGGGTCACACAAGCATTTGAAAAAGTTACAGCTGGTGTTGTGCCTGCAGCTGGCAGCTCCACCTTCATTTTCCCAGAACCACTGGACTGGCATGGAACGAGACACCCTCTATCCTGCAGGAAGGGAAAATTTAGGAGATGCTCTCCACGGCCTAAAACCCATGCCCTCTCGCCTTCTCTCCCTCTCAAACTCCCGCCTCTCTTGCTCCTGGACATGGTCCCACCACATGCTGGGGACACAGTGCACCTCTCCACCCACTCCCAAGTGGCCCCCTGCCCCTCTCCACCATCTCAAAGCTGAAGCCCACTCCTACCGGCAATGCTAAGCCGATACACCTTAATGATTACTGTGTTCTGGAAGTAGGGGTTGCTCCCAAAGGCAAACATCAACCTGCAGCGATACTTGGGATGGCCCATTTCCACCACCTGCCCCTCCGAAGAAAGAGGAGGGGAGGGGGAATGTGTCTTCTAGGTGTCCCAGCTGCATGCCTGTCTGCGGCACTGAACCACTATGCCGGGCCCCCTCCTGCTCAAACCCCAAGGCCACCGGGCCTCCCCAGCCACCTTCGCCCAGGACTGACCTCCCAATTGGTCATGTAGCTGAGCACGTCTCTGTCCTGGTCACCCGTCACGGCTGATATCTTGGGGTGATTCAGGATCTGCCTTGGGTCAAGGAGCCTTGCCAGCACGTGCTATGGAAAGGGACCAGGAACAACCTGAAAATTCCCAGCTGAGAGCAGCCAACTGAAGGTGCAAAAGTGCAGAAACAACAGGCACTGCCGCCCTTCCAACCTCGTCAGCTCCTGCCCTTTCTTCCCACCTGCTCCACCCTGGGGAGTCCCTTGGCTTCCAGAACCTCTGAGGCTGCCTGCACTGGACAGGGAAAGGCTGAGGGCATGATTGCTCTTTGTTCCCATGTTTCCCTGGCCAGTGCGGGCAGCCGGCAGGCAGTCACTACTTTGGATGGCTGGATGTGCTCCGTCCCACACTGACAGCTGTGTTTGCTTGTGTGTTTGCCTGAAGCCCCGTGACTTTGAGGGGCCTCCTGTGCACAGGAGGGGGCCGCTCGGGTCACCTGGAGCATGGCTGCGCACCCACGGCACAAAGGGTGGTCCTGGCAGAGTCAGCGCAGGAGGGAGGGAAAGCGGTAGGTGGGGGCAGGGGGAAAGCAAAAGAGAGAGAGGGACAGAGAGACCCCATACCGGGAGGAATGGACACAGGGGGAGGGCAGAGAGGACAGAGCGAGGGGGCGGGTGAGGACACAGAGGGGGAGAGACAGGCAGGGAGGAAAGGTGCATGTAGTCGCCTGGGCCTGGGGCCTCGCCCTGGCTGTGTGGGGCCTGTGGAGACAGAGTTTGCAGCAACCCAGCAGCACCATGTCTGTGTTCCTGGGGTCGGCCCAAGCAAGGCGGCCCACTGACTGACTTGGCAACCCGAGAGTGGACGACATTGTGGGTCTGCCCTGAACTCTTTGGAAAACCACAAAGGCTCTGAGGGACAGGGAAGGGGGGAAGGCAGCCTCTCCGTCTGCCACATTTCCCCAGCAAACGTTCCCTTCCAATACTGCTCTGAGCCAAGGGTGCTTTGTTCTACACTCCTTGTCTAAGCGTGTTGACCCGTGTTCCCTGAACCCTGCAAGGCTGTTGGGAGTGCCGCAGCCCCAAAGCTTCGGCCCGCAGCTTCTGATCACACACGGTCTGCACAGGTCTCAGCCCCTGAGTTCAAACCATGCCCCGCCCCGCCTTCCTCTGCTGTTCATTTAGGGATCGGGGCTCACTCCCAACACAGAATGGGGCAAAGAGCTTTTCCCCCCGCGCTCATGGCCGTGGCCATGGCTCAGCTGCTGCCCTCCTCCCGGTGCTCCTCCACAGCAGCCGAGCCCCACCAGCCAGAGGAAGGATATGGCTTGGGCCCAGAAGCCAGAGATGCACTGGATGATGGCCCTCCGGCGAGCCAGGTGAGAACTCCGCTTCTGATTCATCCTGTGCTTGTGCCACAAGTAGGCCCTGGTAGCTTGGGCATCCACAGAGCTGAGCGCTAACAGAACAACATCCAGTGTGGAAAGACGTGCTCTGGGTGACTCGGGACCTGGCACTCGCTCTTCCTGCAGCAGCTACTGCATCTTCTCTCTGGCTCAGGTCGCGCCACCTCCTCATCTTCCGCCACCACGACCTCCACCACCGCCATGATATCCTCCCCACGATGAACAACTCCTCCCCCGGGCCACCCTTGCCCTGCGCTGCTGGTCTCAGCCCCCTGCACAGCCTGTGCCACCATCCCCCCTCACTTAGCGCCTGCGGCACCTCCGCCTCGCCCAAGGCGCCTGCCTCCCCATGCCCTCCCCATCCTCACGGCCCCCTCTGTGGACTAAGGTGGTCCAGTATTTCAGGGCAGTCCTAGGGTCCCCTGACAATGCCTTATTCTCCATTTGGACGTGGAGCCAATCCTCAGCACTGAGCCGTGAGAGCGGCAGAGGGGGTGAGCTGGAGGTGAGAGCACGTGTGTCCCGCAAACAGCCGGGAGGTGGAGATCTGGCGCCCAGGCCTAGTGGCAGGAACCTAATAGAGGCTGTTCGCCTGCGGGATGCATGCACAAAATGGTTTGGGGCCAGGTTTTTTCTGGGTCGTGGGAATGTGTTCTCCTGGCACTCGGCCTTGGCTGGTTGGATCCCCATGGCCAAGCCCAGGATGCTGACCAGACCCTGGAAATACCAGTGGCAAGGCAGTAGTGCATGTGAGCAGAAATCTGCATGGCTGTGTGTGCTAGTCCATGGGTGTATGTCATGTGTGTGTGTTTTCAGGTGCACCTGGGTGTTTGACTTTCTGCGGGGCTACATATGTATGGACGTGTGCCAAAGAACTTTCGTGTGATTGTTGAGTGTATGTGTGCTTTCATGCGCAAGGGTGCCTATTGTGTGTCTGTGTTTGCAGGCCTTTGGTTTATTGGGGGGGGGGGCGATGTGTGCGCACATCTTTAGCCACCTGCTCATGCCTCGGTTTTGGAGACTGTGTGCATGCTTGGTGGGTGTCTGTTGTCGTAGCACATGCGTGTGTATTTGGGTGATCATGTGTGCAAACTTGTGTGCTGAAAACACGTGTTGGTGTGTGTGCGTTGCATGTATATGTGTTGGCATGAGCTCATATGTGTGTGCGTGTCTGTTGGTGTGGAACCAGCGGTGTATGACTGTTTACTGTGTGTTCCATGAGTGTCTCTGTACCGTAGGGGCCAGGAGGTGGAGGGGCTGTACCGTAGGGGCTTTGTGTTTGTGTGTGTGTTTGTGTGTTTTCCTGGGGCCAATTATGTATTCTTCTGTACTGGAGAAGTTTTGTGTATGCTATATGTGTCAGACTATACATGCAAAAGTGTGTGTGTGGGTTGGGAATGTCAGCTCATATGCCAGTGAGGCAGTGACTTTGTGTGGAGTGCATGGGTGCGTGTTTGCGTGAGCAGTGAGTATGTTGGTGCGGAGCGGTGTGTATTTCTGTGTGACATAGACCATGTGTTTCTTTTTCCTGTGGTTATCCTGAGGGCAGGTATGTGTGTTTTTCGGTGAGGAAAAACTGTGTATGTATATGTGTGTAAACCCGTGTGTATTTGTTGTACGTGTGTTTGTGTGAGTTCTATGGAGGGGCGTGTGTGATAGTGCTGGGTCATGCGTGTATGGCTGTGCCAGAGACCTTCTGTGAGTGTTGTGTGAGTTTTTGCGAGCGCAGCTATGTGTGTTTGTAAGGGCAAGTGGGCATGCATTTTTGTGTGATGCGTGTGTTTGTGTGTTATGTGATCTGAATGTGTGGACATGCATAACTGTGCATTTAAGTGGGTGTGTGTAGCCGCATGCATGCCTGTGGGCCAAAGAGTGTGTGCATGTGTGTGTATGCACGTACATCTGTGGGAGAGATAGAGAGAGCGGAGCCCGTCTGCATGGGCTTGAGTTTGCATGCGCGCGTGTGTCCATCGTCTTTCCTGTGTGTCGAGCCTGGGTGTGTGGGTGTGTGTTATGTTGGTGTGTATGCATGAGCTCATGTGTGTGTTGCGTGTCTCTGTGTGTTTCCAGTCTTGTGATTGTTAGAGTGTGTGGCCACCAGCGCATGCCTGTGTGTGGAGACCGTATGCGTGTGTGTCTTGTGTCTACACATTTGCATGTGCACACGTGTGTAGGAGGGTGTGTGTAGGCCCCGGGGAAGAAAGGAGAGGGACTGCGGGATTTCAAGCTCCGCTGATCATGGAGAAAGGGGCTAGAGGCCGAGGGCAGCCACGTCCCTGCAGACACACAGGCCTCGTGTGCATTCCGTGGTTCTTCAGTGGTCTGTCTCCCCTCTCGATGCACAGACGCACAGGGGCCAAGGCAAGGAGGGAGGGGTGGGAGTTATCAGGCGGGTGTGAGGCACACCACCCATCTGTGCTGCTTGCACGGATGGTCCCAGGTGTGGGAAATAGCTAGGGGTTTCAGTCTCCTTCCCGGGCAGCACACCTCTTGTCATGTGGCCCCTCTCATCTTCCCTCCCCGACAAGCACAATGCCAGAAGTCTGTCATTGCACGAATGTCACCTGGGAGTGGGAGTGGACGTGGACAGCATCCACATGAAGGCCGAACAGATGGAAACCAAGGTCCAAGACTGGGGACGCATATGAAATCCACACTGGGGGATAAGCGTAGAGAACTGGTTGGGGACTATGCATGGATAAATGTGTATGCTTCCCCCGACTGAGACGGTGGGGTGGGGGGCATGCAAGGAGACGCTGCTTGTCGGTGATGCCTGGAGAGACTGGCTTGCATTGGGGCCAGACCAACAGCCCCACGCCTAATCTGCTGCCTCGAAACCACATGGGCATTCTCTCACCTCATTTGTTGGCCAGCTCTGTGGACCTGATTGCCCGGCTAGTTGTGCTGCTCACGGTATCACCCGGCTGGCCTGGAGTGGGGAAGTTGAGAGTGGATGGGTTCTCCTCTAAAGGCCAGATGAGCCGGGAAACCCTTCCCGGTCATTTGTGCTATTGGCAGCATGCAACACAAGATCCTCTGTCTCTGGTGGTGAAGGCATTCATGCTGCCTGTCCCCTGGGTGCTGTCTGAAGCTCCTTGCCACCTGGCCTTCCAAAGAGTGGGCCCTGAGGTCACTGACCCGGCGGACAGAAGACAACCTCAACATGCCTTAGCTATCCTTGGCATTACGCAATTTTATGAATCCCTAACGTGTGTGTGTGTGTGTGTGCGTGCGTGCACGCACGTGCGTGGGGCATGGCAGCTGTGTGGGCGAGGACCCCACAGAACATCAGAGTCTGACCAACCACAAGAAGTCGGGAGACATTCACCACTGGTGAGAGATGGGTAGACGAGTCTACGTGGTGCTTTGCCTGCACAGGACAGAAATGGGGGAAAGGATCACCAGTGGCAGCTCTGGACAGTATCCAGCACATATCTGAAGGGACAGGAAAGGAGACATAAACAAGTTAAGAAGGGCTTTGTGTCTGTGTGTGGGTTTGTCCTTGGAGCCAGTACATGGCGAGGAGACAGTCCGCCTGGTGGGACCCTCCAACCTCTGATGTTTGGGATTGCCTGTGTGGTGTTGGTGTTCAGTATCGGGCAGGGTAGGGCAGGGCATGGCATGGGAAGACCCGAGGCAGGCTCTAGGAGGGGGTGGAAAAGGCAGACCTCTGTTCATGTGTGCCTTATTCTTCAGCTCATGGTACACAGGTGGCAAAGTGTCCTGGTGAGCGGGGCCTCCGTCGCTTCATTGGCTCCTGGTCCCGGTGCATTGACACTGCTTAGGGAGCTTGGCCCAGTACCCTTGCTCCTGGAAGCGGGCCCCTCACTGCTGTGATGCGGTCTCATGCATGCCTCCAGTCAGGAGCACCGGAAAACCCACGTGTCCCAGGAGGATGAAGGAGGAGGCCATCCAACACGGTCCCTGTGGACCGTCGTCAACCCACGCCGCAACCCTGCCCACTGGGGACATGTTCGAGGAAATGTGAGGGAAGGTAGATGTGAGTGGTGGAAGGCACTGTGGCTTTTTGAGAGGGCTGTGCCGGGGATCATGTTGTTTGTGTAGTGTGTGTGAGTTTGCATGGGCTCGTGTGTGTGTGTGGCAAGAGTGCATGCCTGTGGACAGGAGATAAGGTGTCTTGGTGTGTGTATCAGGAGGGTGTGTTTGCAGGTGCACAGGTGTGTGTGTTTGCGAGGCCATGTGTGTGTGCCACTGTGTCGGGACCCTGGGTATTTATTTGTTGCCTGGTTGCATGCCCAAGTATGTGTTGGGGTGTGTGGCCAAGTGTGCATTTTTGTGTGCCACAGACCTTGTGATTTGGCAGGTGTTCCCTGAGTGTTTGTTTGCACATGGATGGGCATGTGTGTGTGCGTGTGCGTGGCCAAGTGCACATAGCTGTGTGCGGGCACCGTGTGTGTTTCTGTTTCATGTATGTGCGTGTTTGCGTGTGTGCATATGTGTGTATGAGTGTGGCCATGTGTGCGTGCCTGTGTGCCAGCGATAGTATGTACTTCCCAGTGTTGTGTGTGTGTGTGTTTGTGTGGCACCAAAACATTGTGTGCCTGCATCCCGCAGGCACCCAGCCTCTGATACGAGCCCGCCTCTAGGCCTGAGCGCCAAATTTCCAACTGCCGGCTGCTTGCAGAACCTACGTGCTCACACCTCCAGCTCATTCCCTATGCTGAGACCGTGGCTCGGTGCTGAGGCTCGGGTCCACGTCCAAATGGAGAGCGAGGCGTGGTCCGGGGAACCTCAGGCCACCCTGGAATCCTGGACCACCTTAGTCCACAGAGAGGGTCATGAGGAGGCAGGGGCCGATGGGGAGGCAGGCACCTGAGGCGAGATTCGGGTGCCGAAGTCCCTATTTGAGGGGCGATGGCGGCAAATGCTGTACAGGTGCGCGAGGCCTGGCAGCGCATAGGCGAGCCTGGCCCAGGTGAGGAGTTGGTCATCGTGGTGGAGTATATCATGGCAGTGGTGTAGGTCTTGGGGGCGGAAGACGAGGAGGTGGCACTTACCGAGCAGTACGAGAAGATGCAGGAGCTGCCGCCGGAAGTGCCAGTGCTGGTAACCGCGACAGCCGGGCTCCCTTGTCCCATCCCACCCCTGTGCCGAGAATCACCCACTTCCCTCTGTGTTCCCGACCACTCCGTGGCCTCCCACAGCCACATGACCATTCTTGGAAATGGTACTGGGCCATGGGCTGGAGGCTCCTGAATCTCTAGGTGAGGATGAAGAGGGATCCCACAAGGACAGAGGACACCCTCATCCCACCTCGGCTATCTTTGCATTAAGCAATTTCATGAGTTCCTAATGTGTGTGTGTGTGTGTGTGTGTGTGTGTGTGTGTGCGCGCGCACGCCCGGGGCACGGCAGCTGTGTGGACGTGGAACCTGCAGAGCATAGGAGTATGACCAACCACAAGAAGTCGAGGAGGATTTCACCACAGTGAGAGATGGGTGGACAAGTCTTCGTGGTGCTTTGCCTGCACAGGACAGAAATGGGGGAAAGGATCACCATTGGCAGCTCTGGAGAGTATCCAGCACGTATCTAAAGGGACGGGAAATGAGACATAAACAATTGAAGAAGGGCTTTGCGACTGTGTTTGGGTTTGTCCTTGAGCCAGGACATGGTGAGTAGGCAGTCTTCCTGGTGGGACCCTCCAACCTCTGACATGTGGAATTGCCTGTGTGGCAGTGATGTTCAGCATGGGGATAGGGCAGGGTAGGGCATGGCATGAGGACACATGAGGCAGGCTCTTGGAGGAGGGCGGAAAAGGCAGACCTCTGTTAATGGGTGGCTTATTCTTCAGCGCAGGGCACACAGGTGTGGTAGGGTCCTGGTGAGCGGGGCACTCGTGGCCAGGTGGCTCCTGGTTCCGGCGCTTTGACACCACTTAGGGAGCTTGGCCAATTACCCTTGCTCCTGGAAGCGGGCCCCGTGTGGCTGCAATGCGGTCTCATGTATGCGTCCGGTCAGGAGAACCGCAAAACCCTTGTATCCTGGGAGGACCAAAGAGGAGGCCATCTCACACGGTCCCTGCGTACTCCTGTCATACCGGGCTGCAAAACCCACCCCCTGAGGACAGTTCGAATGACGTTTGAGGGAAGGCAGGTGTGAGAGGTGGAAGGCACTGTGGCTTTTTGAGTGGGCTCTGTGTGAGGGAGTTCTGCATTTGGCTGTGTTAGTGTGCGCGTGTGTTCGTTTGTGTGTCTCTGAGTGCGCGTGCGACCACCTGAGTATGCCTCTGTGCCAGGGATCATGTTGTTTCTGTGGTGTGTGTGAGTTTGCATATGTGCACGTGTGAGTGTGGCAAGAGTGCATGCCTGTGGACTGGAGACCATGTGTCTTGTTGTGTATATCAGTAGGATGTGTTTGCACGTGCATGGATGTGTGTGTTTGCGAGGCTACATGTGTGTGCCACTGTTGGGGATCCTGGGTCTTTATGTGTTGCCTGGTTGCATGCCCAAGTATGTGTTGGGGTGTGTGGCCAAGTGTGCATTTTTGTGTGCCACAGACCTTGTGATTTGGCAGGTGTTCCCTGAGTGTTTGTTTGCACATGGATGGGCCTGTGTGTGTGTGTGTGTGTGTGTGTGTGCGTGGCCAAGTGCACATACCTGTGTGTGGGCACCATGTGTGTTTCTATTTCATGTGTGTGCGTGTTTCCCTGCATGCATTTGTGTGTCTGTGTGTGGCCATGTGTGTGTGCCTGTTTGCCGGTGAGAGTGTGCTTCCCAGTGTAGGGTGAGTGTGTGTTTGTGTGTGTTTCTTGTGCATGTCAGTGTGTGTTCCTGTCAAGTGTGCATGCCTGTGCACTGGATATTCTATGTGTTGGGTGTGTGTTTCCTGTGTCTTTGCCCACGCATGGTGGTCTGTGTTGTGCGGCCAAGAGTGATTGCCTGTGTGCAGTGACACTGTGTGTGTGTTGCGCGGTGTGTGTGTTTCCCAGTGCACGTGAACATGTGTGTGCATGTGAACAGAAATCTGCCTGGCTGTGTGTGCAAGTCCATGGGGGTATGGCATTTGTGTATTTTCAGGTGCACCTGGGTGTTTGACTTTCTGTGGGGCTACATATGTATGGAAATGTTTCAGAGAACTTCCATGTCAGGGTTGAGTGTATGTGTGCTTTCACGCGCAAGAGTGTCTGTTGTATTTCTCTGTGTTTGCAGGCCTTTCAGTGATTGTGTGTGGGGGGGTGGACATTTCTTTAGCCAACTGCTTATGGCTGTGTGATACTTGGTGTGTGTGTGTGTAGAATTAGCACATGTGTGTGTATTAGGGTAGTCATGTGTGCACACCTGTGTCCCGAAAACAAGTATGGCACTGTGTGCATTGCATGTATGTGTGTTTGCATGAGCTCATGTGTGTGTGCATGTCTGTTGTTGCGGGACCAGCAGTGCATGCCTGTGTAATGAGGACCCTTGTGTTCCTTGAGTGTTTCTGTGCAGTATGCGCCGTGTGTGTGTGTGTGTGTGTGTGTGTGTGTGTGTTTTCGGTGACAATTTTGTATTCTTCTGTACTGGAGAAGGGTTGTGTATGTTGTGGATGTGGGATTACCCGTGGCAAAGTGTGTGTGTGTGTTGGGAATCTCACCGCATATGCCACAGAATAGAGAGCCCAGAAATGGACCCTCAACTCTATCATCAACTAATCTTTGACAATGCAGGAAAGCATGTCCAATGGAAAAAAAGACAGTCTCTTCAATAAAGGGTGTTGGGGAATTTGGACAGCCAAATGCAGAAGAATGAAACTGGACCATTTCCTTCCAACACACAAAAAAATAGACTCCAAATGGTTGAAAGACCTAAATGTGAGACAGGAGTCCATCAAAATCCTAAAGGAGAACACAGGTAGCAACCTCTTCAACCTCAGCCGCAGCAACTTCTTCCTAACAACATCACCAAAGGCAAGGGAAGCAAGGGCAAAAATGAACTATTTGGATTTCATCAAGATAAAAAGCTTTTGCACAGCAAAAAAACAGTCCATAAAACCAAAAGACAACCGACAGAATGGGAGAAAATATTTGCAAACAACTTTTCAGATAAAGGGCTAGTGTACCAAATCTATAAATAACTTATCCAACTCAACACCCAAAGAACAAATATCCAATCAAGAAATGGGCAGAAGACATGAACAGACATTTTTCCAAAGAAGACATTCAAATGGCCAACAGACACATGAAAAAGTGCTCAACATCGTTCGGCATCAGGGAAATCCAAATCAAAACCTCAATGAGATACCACCTCGCACCCGTTAGAATGGCTAAAATGAACAATTCAGGAAACAACAGATGTTGGCGGGATTGCAGAGAAAGGGAACCCTCCTATACTGTTGGTGGGAATGCAAGCTGGTGCAACCACTCTGGAAAAGAGTATGGAGGTTCCTCAAAGAGTTGGAAATAGAGCTAGCATAGTATCCAGGAATTGCACCACTGGGTATTTACAAAAAGATACAAATGTAGGGATCCGAATGGGGATGTACAGCCCAATGTTTATAGCAGCAATGTCCAGAATAGCTAAAATGTGGAAAGAGTAAAGATGTCCAACGACAGATGAATGGATAAAGAAGAGGTTGTATATATAACAATGGAATATTATGCAGTCATCAAAAGGAATGAGATCTTGCCATTTGCAACGACGTGGATGGAACTGGAGGGTGTTATGCGGAGTGAAATATGTCAATCAGAGAAAGACATGTATCATATGACCTCACTGAAATGTGGAATTCTTAACGTCATGAAACAAACTGAGGGTTGCTGGAATGATGGGGGGTGGGAGGGATGGGGTGGCTGGGTGATAGACATTGGGGAGGTTATGTAATATGGTGAGCACTGTGAATTGTGCAAGACTGTTCAATCACAGATCATACTTCTGAAACAATGCAATATACGATAAGAAAAAACCAGAAATAGATAGCAGGAGGGGAAGAATGAATGGAAGCAAGTTGGAGGGGGAGACAAACCATGAGAGACGATGGACTCTGAGAAACAAACTGAGGGTTCTAGAGGGGAGGGGGGTGGGGGGATGGGTTAGCCTGGTGATGGGTATTAAAGAGGGCACATTCTGCGTGGAACACTGAGTGTTATGCACAAACAATGAGTCGTGGAATGCTACATCAAAACTAATGATGTGATGTATGGTGATTAACATAACAACAAACAATTAAAAAAACAAAAAGAAAAAGAATTTAAGGCTGGTGATGTCGTGCCTGCGGCTGGCAGCTCCATGTTCATAGTCCCAAAACCACTGGACTGGAGTGGAAGGAGAGGCCCTATATCCTGCAGGAAGGGAAAATTCAGGAGTGGCTCTCCACGGCCTAGGACCCATGGCCTCTCGCCCTCTCTCCCACTCAACCTCCCAGCCTTTCTCCATCCTGGGGCTGGTCCCACCCCCACCCCCACGCAGGGACCCCCACGCACCTCCCCTCCCGCTCCCAATTGACCCCCTGCCCGCCCCCAGCACCCTCGAAGCTCAAGCCCACTCTTTCCGCCAATGTTAAGGTGATACTCCGTAAATATCACTTTGTTCTGGAAGTAGGGGTTGTTCTCAATGAAAAACATCAACCTGCAGCGGTACTTGGGACGGCACAATTCCCCCACCTGCCCGCTGAGGAAAGAGGAGGGCACGTGGGAACGTGGCCTCTACGTGTCCCGAGCTGCTTGCCTGGCTGCCACGCTGAACCACTTTGCTGGGGACCTCCTGCTCAAACCCCGCTCCCACTGGGCCTCCCCCAGGCTCCGTCTCCCAGGACTGACCTCCAAATTGGTCATGTAGCTGAGCACGTGTCTGTCCTGGTCACCCGTCACGGCTGATATCTTGGGGTGATTCAGGATCTGCCTTGGGTCAAGGAGCCTCGCCTGCACGTGCTACATAAGATGAGCCAAGAGCAACCCACTCCTTCCCGGCTGAGAGCAAGTGTCCCAAACAGCGCCATGTACAGAAAAACCAGACACTGCCTCCCTCCAAAACTCCTCAGCTCCTGCCCTTTCTTCCCACCTGCTCAACCCTGAGAAGTCCCTTGGCTTCCAACAACTCTGAGGCTCCCTGCCCCTGACACGGCAAGGCCGAGGGCCTGAATGCTCTCTCTTCCCATGTCCCGCTGGTGTGTGCATATGGCATGCAGGGAGTCACTGCTTTGGATGGCTCAATGTGCTGGGTCCCATTCTCACGGCTGTGTTTGCTTGTGTGTTTGCCTGAAGCCCCTTGACTTTGAGGGGCCTCCTCTGCCCAGAGGGGGCCACACGGGTCACCTGGAGGAAGGCTTCACACCCACGGCACAAAGGAGTGGTCCTGGCAGAGTCAGCAAGAGAGGGAGGGAATGAGCTAGGTGGGGGCAGGAGGGAAAGCAAAAGAGAGAGAGAGGGACAGAGAGACCCCACACCGGGAGGAAGGGACACAGAGGGAGGGCAGAGAGGACAGAATGTGAGGGCTGTGTCCCTTCCTCCCTGTTTAGGGTCTCTCTGTCCGTCTCTCTCTCTTTTACTTTCCCTCCTGCCCCCACCTTCTCCTTTCCCTCCCTCTCTCAATGACTCTGCCAGGACCACCCTTTGCACCGTGGGTGCGCAGCCGTGCTCCAGGTGAGCCAAGCGGCCCTCTTCTAGGCACAGGAGGCCCCTCAAAGGCACAGGGCTTTAGGCAAACACACAAGCAAACAAAGCCGCCAGCGTGGGACGGAACACATCCAGCCATCCAAAGCTGTGACTGCCTGCCAGCCACATGCACAGGCCTGGGAAACATGGGAACGGAGATCAATCAGGCCCTCTGCCTTGCCCTGTTGGGTGCAGGCAGCCTCAGAGGTGCTGGAAGCCAAGGGACTCCCCAAGGTGGAGCAGGTGGGAAGAAAGGGCAGGAGCTGAAGTAGTTGGGAGGGCGGCAGGGCCTGGTGTTTCTGTACTTTTGCATGTTCGGGTCACTTGCTCTCAGCCAGGAAGGGCTGGTTCGCTCCTGGCTCTCCTTCTGTAGCACGTGCCAGTGAGGCTCCTTGACCCAAGGCAGATCCTGAAACACCCCAAGATATCAGCCATGATGGGTGATCAGGTCAGTGTCGTGCTCAGCTACATGACCAATTTGTAGGTGAGTCCTGGGAGACAGAGACTGGGGGAGGCCTGGTTGGCCTGGGGTTTGAGGAGGAGTGTGCCCATCAAAGACGTTCAATGCCACAGCCAGGCACGCAGCTCGGAACACCTAGGAGACACCTTACCCTTCCCCTCCTCTTTCTTCAGCGGGGCAGGTAGAGGAACTTTGGGGTCCCACTTACCACTGCAGGTTGATGTTTTCCTTTGGGAGCAGCCCCTACTTCCAGATCAAAGTGATCGTTAAGGTGTATTGGCTTAGCATTGCCGGTAGGAGTGGGCTTGAGCTTCCTGGAGGCTGCGGGTATGCATGGGGGCACTTGGGAGCAGGAGGGGAGAAGTGTGAGGTCCCCTAGTTGGGGCGGGACTTGGCCCAGGATGGAGAGAGCCTGGGAGGTTGAGAGGGAGAGAAGGCAAGAGCGTGTGTCTCCTAGGCCGTGGAGAGCCTCTTCTAAATTTATTCTTCCTGCAGGATTGAGGGCGGTTCGTTCCACTCCACTCCAGTGGTCCTGTGATTATGAAGGTGGAGCTGCCAGCTGCAGGCACAACCCCAGCAGCCGTAACTTCTTCAACTGGTTGTGTGACCCCAGCTGCCCAGGTTCTAACAGGATTGCAGAGGTGGTGCCCCTGCGGCCTTCATCAGCCGGGGTGATGCCCAAGCCCCAGCTGCTTGGGAACGGGGCCCAGTCTCCGTGCTCAGCTGGTCTGTTTCCCCACCAGGTCATCACTGAGGACCTGTGGCCCGATCCCTTGGAATACTACCCGCAGCAGGAAGGCAGCTGAAGGTAATGAAATGAGAAGAGAGCCTGTCGGTGAGGAGCCAGGGGTTTGGGTCCTGATGTGTGTGTATGTGGAATATACGAGGGGACAGGCAGATTCATGGTGGGGAATCTGAGGCTCAGAGGAGCCTGGGCCCCAGCTGGCCAAGGGAGCATGTGGCAGGGTGAGAAGTGAACCTGGGGGAACTCAGCACACATCCAGGGGGTTGCGTCCATGCTGGCAAATTCAGGCCCGCCAGGCTGGCTGCCAGAATGTCCCAGGTCACTCAGGAGAGGCGAAGGGTCTCCGTCCCATTTCTTGGAAATGTCACCCGTGCACGTCGGCCCCTCAGTCAGGACTCTAGCTGCTTGTTCCTAGGGGTGCCTTGCCAGTCTTTGGGAGTGGGGCTCCCTTGTCCCAACCCGCTCCTGTGCCAAGAATTCCCCACTTCCCTCCATGTTCCCGACCACCCCGGGGCCTACCACAGCCACGTGGCCATACTTGGGAATGGCACTGGGCCGTGGGCTGGAGGCTCCTGGGTCTCTAGGGGAGGAAGAACAGGGATCCCACGAGGACAGAGGACACCCTGAACCCGCCGGGCTATCCTTCGCATTAAGCATTTTAGCGAATCCCTAATGTGTTTGTGTGTGTGTGTGTGTGTGTCTGTGTGTGTGTGTGTGTGTGTGTGTGTGTCTGTGTCTGTGTGAGTGCGCGTACCCGGGGCACGGCAGCTGTGTGGACGTGGACAGCGCAGAGAATCAGAGTCTGACCAACCAGAAGAAGTCGAGGAGGTGTTCACCGCTGTGAGAGATGGGTGGACGAGTCTACGTGGTGCTTTGCCTGCACAGGACAGAAAAGGGGGAAAGGATCACCAGTCGAGCTTTGGAGAGTATCCAGCACGTATCTGAAAGGATGGCGAGAGTGACATAAGAAAGTTAAGAAGCGCTTTACATCTGTGTGTGTGTTTGTCCTTGGAGCCAGGGCATGGAAAGAGGCAGTCTGCCTGGGGGGACCCTCCATCTCCCGAAATGTGGGATTGTATGAATGGCGGTGATGTTCAGCGTGGGTGGAGGTTAGGGGAGGGCATGGCATGAGGATCTCCTAGGCAGGGTCTAGGAGGACAACGGGAAAAGGCAGAGTTCTCCTCATGGGTGCCTTATCCTTCAGGGCAAGGATACAGGTGGGGAAGGGTCCTGGCGAGCGGGACCCTCGTGACCTGTTGGCTCCCGGTCCCGCCGCAATGACAACATTTAGGGAGCTTGGCCCGTACACTTGATCTTGGAAGCATGCCCCACACTGCTGTGATGCGTTCCCTGCCTGCGTCCAGTCAGGAGTACCACAAAACTCACGTGTCCCGGGAGAACTAAGTAGGAGGCCGTCCCTCGCAGTCTCTGCGGACCCACACCGTCGAAAGCCACAAAACCCAACCACAGGGGACTGTTCCAACGATGTGTGAGGGAAGGCACCTGTGAGTGAGGGAAGGCACTGTGGCTTTGTGAGTGGGCTGTGTGAGCGAGGTCTGCGTTCAGCTGTGTGTGTGTGTGTGTGCATGCATATGTGTGTGTGAGCTTGCACGTGCGGCCCCCTGAGCATGCCACTCTTCTGTGGATCGTGTGTGTTTGTGTGGTGTGTGTGTTTGCATGTGCATGTGCATGTGTGGCAAGTGTGCATGCCTGTGGACTGAAGACCCTCTGTCTTGGTGTGTGTATTAGGAGAGTGATTTTGCAGGTGAACGGGTGTTGTGTTTGTGACCCCACGTGTGTGTGCCACTGTATCGGGGCGCTGCATGTTTATGGGTTGCGTGTTTGCATGCCCATGTATGTGTCAGTGTGTTAGGCCATTGTGCATGTTTGTTTGCCGCAGACCTTGTGAGTTTGTGGGTGTTGCCTGAGTGTGTGTTTGCACATGGATGGGCATGTGTGTGTGTGTGTGTGTGTGTGTGTGTGTGTGCATGTGTGGCCCAGTGCACGTACTTGTGTGTGGGCACTATGTGTGTTTCTATTTCATGTGTGTGTGTCTTTACATGTGTGCATATATGTGTATGTGTGAGGTCATGTGTCCGTGCCTGTGTGCCGGTGAAAGTGTGTGCTTCTCAGTGTTGTGAGAGTGTGTGTTTGTGTGTGTCTGGTGCACATCAGTGTGTGTTCCTGTCAAGTGTGCATGACGGTGCACTGGATATCATATGTGTTGGGTGTTTATTTGCTGATTGTTTCTTTGCCCGTGCACTGTGGACTGTGTTTGTGCAGCCAAGTGTGCATGCCTGTGTGCGGGGACTGTGTGTGTGTCGCGTGGTGTGTGTTTCCCAGTGTACGTGGACGTGTGTGTGCATGTGAGCAAAAATCTGCCTGTCTATCTGTGCCAGTCCATGGGTGTATGGTGTTTGTGTGTTTTCAGGCGCACCTGGGTGTGTGACTTTCTGCAGGGCTACATATGTATGGGCGTGTGCTCGAGAACTTCCGTGTGAATGTTGAATGTATGTGTGCTTGCGTGCGCAGGGGTGTCTGTAGTGTGTCTGTGTTTGAAGGCCTTTGGGTGATTGTGTGTGTGTGTGTGTGAGTGTGTATGTGTGCACACATATGTAGCGAACTGCTCATGCCTCAGTTTTGGAGACTGTGTGCATGGGTTTGATGGGCGTGTGTTGTCTTAGCATGTGTGTGTACTGGGGTGGTCATGTGTGCAAACTTGTGTGCCGAAAACAAGTGTGGCTGTGTGTGCGTTGCATGTATGTGTGTTGGCATGAGCTCGTGTGTGTGTGAATGTCTGTGGGTGCGTTAACAGCGGTATATGCCGGTGTACCTAACACCGTGTGTGTTCCTTGAGTGTCTGTGTGCTGTAGCGGCCATATGTTTCTGTGTGTGTGTGTGTGTGTGTGTGTGTGTGTGTGTGTGTGTGTGTGTTTCCAGGGCCCATTGTGTATTCTTCTGTGCTGGAGAAGGTTTTTGCAAGTTGTGGGTGTGGGACTATATGTGGAAATGTGTGTGAATATGTGTGTTGGGAGGTCGGTGCATATGCCACTGAGTCAGCAACATTGTGTTGAGTGCATGTGTGAGTGTTTGCATGAGAATGTGCGTCTGTGTGTGTTGGTGCAGATCAATGTGCATTCCTGTGTGATGCAGAGCATGTGTTTTTTTTCCCTGTGGTTATCCGCAGGGCAGGTGTGTGTGCATGTGTCTCGGTGAGGGCCACTTGTTTATGTATATGTTCCAATTACCGTGTGTATTTGTCACACGTGTGTGGGTGAGTTCTTGGGCTGAGGGGGGCATGTGTGATTGTGCCGGGTAACGCGTGTATGGCTGTGCCAGAGAACTTCCGTGAGTGTTTTTTGTGTGTTCGTGAGCACAGCTGTGAGAGTTTGCACGGGCAAGCGTGCATGCCTGTGTGCAGGATGCGTGTGTTTTTTGAGTTATGTGATTTGAGTGTGTTTGCATGCACAAGTGTGCATGTAAGTGAGTGTGTGCTTTGAATTCCTGGGAAAGGAGCTGCTCAGAGACACATCTGCATCTTCCTTCCAGAAGCCTTTATGTTGCAGAGGTTGTGTAGCCAGAGGGGTCAGAGAAAGAGCGGCAGAAGAGAAAGTCAGAGAGGAGGACGGAGAGGAGAGCGTGAGGAAAGGACAGGCAGAGCGATCTACAGAGCACCCTTCATCATTCTGCTCCTGACCAGCAAAGGTCATGCAAGGGGACAAACTGTAGCCGCAAATTTCCCCCTTGCAGGCAGACGGCTTCGGGGCCTCTGTCTCCTAGAATCACACTATTCATACTCCAGGGCCTGGGCTGAACATGTCCACGCACATTCGACCAGGCTTCCCAGTGATGCACACAGTGCCCATAGCCTTATAGGTGTCTATTTCGGAAGGGCGAGGGAGAGCTTCACATTGTTGGTAAAAATACCAGGCAGATGGCATGCCCTAAGGGGCCGCGGGAGCGGTTCGCATGGGCAGTGGGGGTGTGGGTGGGGCTGCAGTGTGGGAGTGGGTGTGTGAGTGGTGCTCAGTGCGGCTGGGAGCCCGAGGCAACCCTGGAGGGGGTACACCGTCCGGCTCCCTGGCTGGCTGGCTGGCACCTCCTGGGGAGAGGGGCGGGCACGGCTAAGGCCCCAACCACTGCCTTGCCACTGAGTCATCCCGGGGTCCGGTCAGCATCCTGGCCTTGGCCATGGAGTTCCATTCAGCCAAGGCCGCGTACCAGGAGCCCACGCCCCCACGACCTAGAAGACACCTGGCCCCAAACCATTGTGTACATGCATCCCGCAGGTGCACAGCCTCTGAGAGTTGACCGCCTCTAGGCTTAGGCATCAGACTGCTTACAGGAGCCGCAGGCTCACACCTCCAGCTCATTCCGTCTGCCGCTGCTGCGGCTCGGTTCCAAGGATCGGATCGACGTCTAAATGGAGACTGAGGCATGGTCCGGGGACCCCGGGGATGCCCTGGAATCCTGGACCACCTTAGATCGCAGAGGGGACCGTGAGGTGGCGGGGGCCCATGGGTAGGCAGGCGTCTGGGACAAGGCGGGGGTGCCGCAGGCCCTAGGTGAGGCGGGAAGGTGCCTCGGGCTGTGCAGGGGGCTGAGGCCTGGGAACACAGAGGCAAGGCTGGCCCGGGGGAGGAGTTGGTCGTCATGGTGGAGGATATCATGGCCATGGTGGAGGTCGTGTTGTCGGAAGACGGGGATGTGGCGCAAGCTAAGCAGGTTGAGAAGGTGCAGGAGCTGACACAGGAAGAGCCAGTGCTGGGTCCCGAGACAGCCGGGGCCCCACTTGCCTGGAGGTTGCTCTGTTAGCGCTTGGCTCAGTGGATGCCCAAGCTACCAGGGCCTACATGTGTCTCAAGCTCAGGATGAATCAGAACTGAAGTTCTCACCTGGCTCGCCAAAGGTCCATCATCAAGTGTATCCCTGCTTTATGGGCTCAGGCCATATCCTTGTTCAGGCTTATGGGGCTTGGCTGCTGTGGAGGAGCACCGGGAGGAGGGCAGGAGCAGAGCCATAGCCAGGGCCATGAGTCCTGGGTAGAAGGGCTCTCCCCCGCTGCCACGCACAGGCCCCTGGTGGTGTGGGCCTATGATTCCTCTAATGCACAGGATTGGAAGACATCCTGGCGCTGGGCGGGGCAGGGGTGAGTACGCAGGTTATGAGAACCGTCCAGACCAAGTCTGAGCAGATGCTGTGGGCCAAAACTTTGGGGCTGCAGCACTCCCAACAGCCTTGCCGTCTTCAGGGAACACGGGTCAAACCTCAACAACAAGTAGTGTAGCCCAAAGAACACTTGGCTCAGAACAGATACTGGAAGGAAACATTTGCTGGGTACATGGGGCAGACGGATTGGCTGCCCGCCCCCCTTCCCTGTCCTTCAGAGCCTGCGTGGTTTTCCAAAGAGTAAAGGGCAGACAAACAATCTCATTCGCAGGCGGTTTTCCAAGTCAGTCAGTGGGCCGCCTCACTTCGGCAGACCGCGGGAACCCAGACACGGCGCTGCCGGGGTCCTGCAAACTCTGTCTCCACAGGCCCTACACAGCCAGGCCGAGGCCCCAATCCATGTGCATACACGCGCCTTTCCTCCCTGCCCTTCTCTCCCTCTCTGTGTCCTTGCCCGCCCTCTCCCTCTGCCCTCTCTGCCCAAACCCTGTGTCCCTTCCTTCTGGTGTGGGGTCTCTCTGTCCCTCTCTCTCTTTTTCTTTCCCTCCTGCCGCCACCTAGCTCATTCCCTCCCTCTGTTGCTGACTCTGCCGGGACCACGCTTTGCGCCGTGGGTGCACAGCCATGCTCCAGGTGAGCCAAGCGGCCCTCTTCTTGGCACAGGAGGCCCTCAAAGGCACATGGCTTCAGGCAAACACATAAGCAAACACAGCCGTCAGCGTGGGATGGTGCACATCCAGCCATTCCAAATGTGACTGCCTGCCAGCCATACACATAGGCCAGGGAAACATGGGAACAGAGATCAATCAGGCCATCGGCTTTACCCTGTCATGCGCAGGCAGCCTCAGTGGTGCTGGAAGCCAAGGGACTCCCCAGGGTGGAGCAGGTGGGAAGGAAGGGCAGGAGCTGCGAAGGTTGGGAGTGTGGCAGTACCTGGTGTTTCTGCACTTTTGCACGATTGTTTCCCTTGCCCTCAGCAGGGAAGGGCTGGTTTGCTCCTGGCTCTCTTCTGTAGCATGTACCAGTGAGGCTCCTTGACCCAAGGCAGATCCTGAATCACCCCAAGATATCAGCCTGTGAGCAGGACAGACACGTGCTCAGCTATGTGACCCATTTGGAGGTCATTCCTGGGAGATGGATGCTGGGGTAGGCCTGGTGCGACAGGGTTTTGAGCAGGAGTGGGCCTGGGAAAGTGGTTCAGAGCGGCAGCCAGGCAAGCAGCTCGGGACATGTAGGGGAAATATTCCCACGTGCTCTCCTCTCTCTTTGGCAGGGCAGGTGGAGGAATCGGCCATCACAAGTACCCCTGCAGTTTGATGTTTTTCTTTGAGAACAAACCTTACTTGCAGAACAAAGTGATTGCTAGGGTGTATCACCTTAGCATTGCCAGTAAGAGTGGGCTTGAGCTTTGAGGATGATAGGGGCGAGCAGGGGGGCACTTGCGAGCAGGAGGGGAAGTGTGCCCGGGCCCCCCAGGAGGCGGCGGGGGTGGGACCCTGCCCAGGAGGGAGAGAGGCTGGTATGTTGAGAGGGAGAGAGGGCGAGAGGGAGTGGGTCCTAGGACATGGAGACCCTCTCCTAAATTTTCCCTTCCTGCAGGATAGAGGGTGTCTCGTTCCACTCCAGTCCAGTGGTTCTGGGACTATGAACGTGGAGCTGCCAGTCGCAGGCACGACACCACCAGCCTTAACCTCTTCAACTGGTGTGTGACCCCAGCGGCCCAGGGTCTCACAGGATCGCCGAGGTGGGGCCCCTATGGCCTTCGTCAGCAGGGGTGATGTCGAGCCCCAGCTGCTTGGGAACAGGGCCCGGGACCCTTGCTCATCTGGCCTCTTTCCCCTACCAGGTCGTCACCGAGGACCTGTGGCCCAATCCTCTGCAGTACTACCCAAGGCAGGAAGGCAGCCGAAGGGAATGAACTGAGAGGAGGACCTGTCGGTGAGAAGCCAGGGGCCTGGGTCCTGACGTGTGTGTGTGGAAGTTGCTGGGGGACAGGCAGGTTAGCAGCGGGGGAACTGAGGCTCAGGGGCGCCTGGGCCCCAGCTGGCCCCGGGAGCGGCTGGCAGGGTGAGAAGGGAACCTGGGGGACCTCAGGGCACACATCGTTGCGGGTGCGTCCATGCAGGCATGTTCAGGCCCCGAGGCTGGCAGCTGGAATGTCCTAGATCACTTGGGAGAAGCGAGGCTTCCCACCCAGGTTCTCTGAACTTCATCATGCCCATCAACCCTCTCTCAGGCTCCTGCCGCTCATTCAGGTGGGGTCCTCATGCCAGTCTTTGGGAGCGGGGCTCCCTCCTTCCATTCCCGCTCCTGTGTCCAGAATCCCAGACTAACTCTGTGTTCCCAACCACCCCCTGGCCTCACAAAGCCACACGGTCATTCTTGGGAATGGCACTGGGACATGGGCTGGGGGCTCGTGAGGCTCTCACTGAGGAGGAAGAGGGATCCCACGAGGACAGAGGGCACCCTCAACACCGCCTTGGCTATCCTTGGCATTATGCAATTTCACGAATCCCTAACGTGTGTGTGTTTGTGGCTGTGTGTGTGTGTGTGTGTGTGTGTGTGTGTGTGTGTTTGTCGGGGCCATGGTAGCTGTATGTATGTGTACACCACAGAGCATCAAAATCTGACCAACAAGAAGAATACGAGGAGGCGTCCATCATTGTGAGTGATGGGTGGACGAGTCTACATGCTTCTCTGCCTGCACAGGACAGAAATGGGGAAAATGATCACCAGTGGCGACTCTGGAGAGTATCCAGCATCTATGTACAGATGATCAAAGAGGCATAAACAAGTTAAGAAGCTCTTTGCATCTGTGTGTGGGTTTGCACTTAGAGCCAGCACATGGTGAGGAGGAAGACAGCCTAGGGGGACCCTCCCACCAATGGCGTGTGGGATTCCATGTGAGGCAGTGATATTCAGCAAGAGGCAGGGCAGGGCAGGGTTTGGCATGCAGACAGAGCATCGTGCATCCTAGTCAGGGTCTAGGAGGAGGACAGAAAAAGGCAGACCACTCTTCAAGGGAGCCTTGTCTTTAGGGCAGGGCACTCAGGCGGTGAAGGGTCCGGGTGAGCGGGGCCCTCGTTGTCTGGTGGATGCTGGTACCGCCGCATTGACACCGCTTGGGGAGCATGGCCCAGTCGCCTTGCTCCTGGATGAGTGCCCCAGACTGCTGTTATGCGGTCCCATGCATGTGTCCGGTCAGGAGCACCGCAAGACCCACATGTCCCAGGAAGAGTAAGGAAAAGGCAATTCCTTGCGCTCCCTGCGGACCCACGCCCACCTGCGCCGCATTAGCTGCCCACAAGGGACTGTTCCAAGGCCGTGTGAGGGAAGGCAGGTGTGAGTGGTGAGCACTGTGCATTTGTGAGTGGGCTGTGTGCGAAGGAGGTGCATGCCGAGGTTCACGTTCGGGTGTGTGTGCGCACGTGCGTACTTATATGTGTGCTTGCATGCGCGGCCACCTGAGCATGCCTTTTGCCGGGGATCGTGTGTGTTGGTGCTGTTTGTGTGAGTTTGCATGAGCACGTGAGTGTGTGGCAAGAGTGCATGCCTGTGGCCAGGAGACCATGTGTCTTGGTGTGTGTTTCGAGAGTGTGTGTTTGCAGGGGCACGAGTGTGTGTGTTTGCGAGGGCACATGTGTGTGCCAGTGTGTAGGGACCCTGGGTGTTTATGTGTTTCATGTGCATGTTTGCATACCCAACTATGTGTTGATGTGTGTGGCCAAGTGTGCATGCTTGTGTGACATACAAACTGTGAGTTGGTGGGGGTTACCTGAAGTCTGTTTGCACACGGATTTGTGTGTGTGTGTGTGTTTGTGTGTGCGCGCCCAAATGCACATACCTTTGTTTGGTCACTGTGTGTTTATATTTCATGCCAATATGTCTTTGCATGCTTCGTATGTGTGTATGTGTGTGGCCAAGTGTGCGTTTCTGTGTGTTGGTGACAGTGTGTACTTCCCAGTGTTGTGTTTGTGTGTGTCTTTCATGTGCACGTCCGTGTGTGTTCCTGAGAAGTGCGCATGAAACTGTACTGGATATCAAATGTGTTGGTGGGTGTTTCCTGAGTGTGTCTTTGCCCACGCACGGTGGTCTGTTTGTGTGACCAAGTGTGCATGCCTGTGTGCAGGGACCGCGTGTGTTTTGCCTGGTGTGTGTGTTTACCTGTGCACATGAATGTGTGTGTGCATGTGAGCAGAAATCTGCCTGGCTGTTTGTGTTATTCCATGGGTGTATTGCATGTGTGTGTGTTTTCAGGCTCATCTGGATGAATGACTTCCTGTGGGGTATGTATGTATGGATATGTGCCAGAGACCTTCCGTGTGAGGTTTGTGTGTACGTTTGCTTGCATGCACAAGGGTATCTGTTGTGTGTCTGTGTGTTTGTAGGCCTTTGTGTGATTGTGTGTTTGTGTTTGTGTGTGCAACCACACACGCCTTCTGTAACCACCTGTTCATTTCTCTTTGTTAGAGATTGTGTGGTTGGTGTGTATGTGTTGCATAGCATGTGTGTGTGTATTTTGGTTGTCATGTTTGCACACCTGTGTGCCGATAAAAACCTGTGGGTGTGTGTGCCACATGTATGTGTGTTGGCATGAGCTCGTGTGGTGTGTGCGTGTCTGTGGGTGTGGAAGTAGCAATGTATGCTTTGTACTGAAGACCGTGTGTGTCCCTTCAGTGTCTCTGTGCTGTACAGGCCATGTGTGTGTGTGTGTGAGTTTGTGTGAGGGTGTGTGAGTGTTTGTGTGAACGTGTGTGTGTGTGTTGCTCTGGGGTCAATTGTGTATTCTTCTGTACTGGAGAACGTTTGTGTATGCTGTGGGTATGCAATTACACGTGCAAAATGTGTGTGTTTTCGGAAGCTCATCGCACATGCCTGTGAGCCAGAGACTTTGTGTGGCTGCGTGTGGGCATGTGCGTGAAACGTGCGTGTGTGTGTGTGTTGGTGCCGCTCAGTTGTGTTCCTGTGTGATACAGACAGTGTGTTTCTGTTCTGTGTAGGTATACTGAGGGCAGGTGGTGTGTGCGTGTGTCTGGATGAGGGCCAGTTGTGTATGCATGTGTGCCTAAGACCGTGTGTATTTGTTCCACGTGTGTGTGTGTGAATTCTTGGGCAGAGGGGGGTGTGTGTGATAGTGCCGGGCCACACATGTATGGCTGTGCAAGAGTACTTGCATGAGTGTTGTGCATGTGTTTGCAAGCGCAAGTGTCTGTGTTTGCACGGGCAAGTGTGCATGCCTGTCTACATGACATGTGTTTGTGTGTTATGTGACCTGAGTGTGTGAGCCAGCACAGGTGTGTGTGTAAGTGCATGTGTGCAGGCATATACATGCCTTTGGGGTGCAGATTGTGTGTTTGTTGTGTGTGTGTGTTTGTGTCTGTGAGAGAGAGAGAGTGTGATGCCTGTCTGCATGGTTTTGTGTCTGTGTGCGTGTGTGCGGCCATCTCCATTCCAGGGTGTCGAGACATGTTATGTGGGTGTGTGTCGTGTGCATGTGTTTACATGAGCTCATGTGTGTGTTGTGTGTCTCTGTGTTTCAAGGGACATGTGAGTGTGAGTATGTGTGGCCATGGCCCATGCCTGTCTGTCGCGACTGTATGCATATGTGTCGTGTGTCCAAGCATTTGCATGTGCACACGTGTGTATGTGCGTGTGTAGGACCCAGTCAGCAAAGGAGAGGGACTGCAGGATTTCCAGCTCTGCCGATTATGGAAAAAGGGGCAAGACCCGAGGGCCGCACATCCCTCCGGACACACAGGTCTCATGTGCATTCCATGGTTCTGCAGGTGTCGCTCTCCACTCTCGATGCACAGATGCACAGGAGCCAAGGCATGGAGGGACGGGTGAGAGTTTGCAGGCTGCTGTGAGGTGCACCTCCCTTCTGTGCTGATTGCACAGATGGTTCCATGTGAGGAAAAAACCTAGGGCTCCTTCCCAGCCACACACATCTTGTCCTGTGGCCCCTCTCACCTTCCCTCCCAGGCAAGGACAATGTCAGATGTCTCTCATTGCACGAATGTCACCTGGGAGTGGGAGTGGACATGGACAGCATCCAAATGAAGGGTGAAGAGATGAAAAACACGGTCCAAAGAATGTGGGGGTGCATATGAAATCCATTCTGGTGGAAACGCATGGAGACGCAGTCGTGCACGATACCTGTAGATATGTGCACGCTTCTCCTGACTGAGACAGGGGAAGGGGGGCCTCTAAGAACCCCCTTCCTGTCGGTGATGCCTGGAGACAGGCTTGCATTGGCACCAGACCAACGGCCCCAAACATACTTTGCATGCTCGAAGCACACTTGGGCTTCTATCACCATATTTGTGGGCGAGATCTTGCGTTGTGTTGGCCCAGCTTGATGTTCTGCTCAGGGTCTGACCAGGCTGGCCAAGAGCGGGGAAGTCTAGGGAGGATGTGTACTCCTCTGCAGGCTAGACGAGCTGGGAAACACTTCCTGGGGCATTCGTGCTGTTGGTAGAATGCATCACAAGGTGCACTGTCTCTGGTTTTGCAAGAGTTTGTGCTGCCTGTTGCCTGGGTGCATCCTCAGCTCCCCACATGGCTTTCCAAAGAGTGGGCACTAAGGTCAGTGTGCCGGCAGACAGCATCCACCTGGCGGACAGCATCCACCTGCCGCCCTCTCCACAGGGGTGGCGCAGACTTCGTCTTTAGGGAGGGGCATCTGTTTCCCCTTTGCTGTATGCTCTTGGCTCCAGGAAAGGCATGCGTCCCTCTGTCCTCCATGCCAAACACACTGTGTGTCTGTGTGAGTGTGTGAGCGTGTGTTTGTGTGGGCACCCAGCTTGGCACATTTCTCAGGGTCACCGATCTGGCTGGCAGTCCCAGAGGGGGAGAGGGCTTTGATTTCCTAGGAAAAGAGCTGCTCATCTTCCATCCGGAAGGCTTTATGTCCCAGAGGCCGTGTGGCCACAGGGGTCAGAGAAAGAGCGCCGGAAGCCAAAGTCAGAGAGGAGGACGGAGAGGAGAGCGTGAGGAAAGGACAGGCGGACCAGTGGACAGAGTGGTCTTCGTCACTCTTCTCCTGACCAGCAAAGGGCATGTACCGGGACAAAATGTAGCCACACATTTCCCCAGAGCAGGCACATGGCTTCAGGGCCTCTGTCTCCTGGTATCACACGATGAATACTCCAGGGCCTGGGCTGACCTTTTCCACGCACACTGAACCAGGCTTTTCGGTGGTGCACATAGTGTCCTGAGTCTTATAGGAGTTTATTCAGGAAGGGCGAGGAACAGCTTCCGATTGTCAGTACAAAATTCAGGCGGAGGGCGTGCCCGACAAGGCCGCGGAAGGGGGCTATGGAGGGTGGGGTGGGGGTGGTGTTGGGGGGATGGCGCGGGGTTGGGAGTGGGGCTTTGGTGTGTCTGGGAGCCCAAGGCCACCCCAGAGTAGGCGCACCGGAAGGCTCCCTGGCTGGCTGGCTCAGGATGGGGAGGAGGGTGGGGCCGTCGGTGGGCATGCCGACCACCGTGCCACTGGTTGGACCACGGGCCGGCCTGCGTCCTGGGCATGGCTCGGGGTCTCCATCTAGCCAAGGCCGCATGCGTGCCCCGTGACCTCTGCCCCTTGGACCCCTGGCCCAGTCCCTTGTGCGCATGTGTCCCAGAGTCCAGCGGCCTCCAGGAGGAGACTGCAATAGGTTGCCGCCCCTGGGTGCCAGAGCTCCACTTGCCGAGGCGCCGGCGGAGGCCTGTGCTCACAACTGCAGCCCTTCCCTGCACAGCTGCCCAAGCAAGGCTTGGTCAGGGCTGGCGAGGCAGGGTTGGGGGATGCAGGGCGGTCCCCAGAATGCTGGACCCACCCCCAGTCAAGGAAGAGGCCATTCACGAGGCAGCTGTGCCAGAGAATAGAGACCCCGGGGGTGTGCAGGGACGCTAAAGGCCCTAGGTGTGGGGATGGCGGGCGAGGCTGTGCGGGAAGGGGAGGAGCGTTGGGAGAGAGAGGATGCCACCCTGGTGGTGGAGCTGGTCCTAGTGGGGGGTGACCTAAAGATTGTGCTGCAACTGGCCGTGTTGGAGGGGGAGGACGGAGAGGACGAGGAGGACACGGAGGAGGACACGGAGGAGGTAGACGAGGTGTGTATTTGTTGTGCGTGTGTGTGCGTGATTTCCTGGGGGGAGGGGGCTGTGTGTGATAGTGCCAGGTCACGAGTGTATGGCTGTGCCAGAGAATTTCTGTGAGTGTTGTGGGAGTGTTTGCCAGTGCAGGTGTCTGTGTTTGCACGGGCAAGCGTTAATGCCTGTGTGCAGGACGCATATGTTTGTGTGAGATGTGTTCTGAGTGTGTGTGTATGCAAAGCTCTGCATGCAAGTGGGTGTGTGCAGACACATGCATGCCTGTGGGGGGCAGATTGTGTGTGTGTATCTGTGTTTCTGTGTGCATGAGTGTGAGAGAGACAGAGAGAGAGAGAGGGAGCAGTGCTTGCCTGAATGTGTTTGTGTCTGTGTGTGTGCGTGCAGCCATCTCCATTCCTGTGTTTCGAGCACAAGTGTGTAGGTGTGTGTCTTGTGCGTGTGTTTGCATGAAGTCTTGAGCATGTTGCGTGTCTCTCTGTGTTTCCAGGGAGGTGTGAGTGTGAGTGTGTGTGGCCACTGGCCCATGCCTCTGTGTCGAGACTGTATGCGTGACTCTCGTGTGTCCAAGCGTTTACATTTGCACACTTGTGTATGCGTCTGTGTGTATGCCCAGTCAGCGAAAGCAAGGACTCCGGGATTTCCAGCTCTGCCGCTTATGGAGGAAGGGGCAAGAGGCCAAGGGCAGCCACATCCCTCCCGAAACACAGGCATCGTGTGCATTCTGTGGTTCTTCAGGGATCTGTCTCCCGTGTCGATGCACAGACGCACAGGGGCCAAGCAAAGGAGGGAGGGGTGGGAAATGGCAGGCGGGTGAGAGGCACACCACCCAACTGTGCTGATTGCACAGATGGTTCCAGGTGTGGGAAATAGCTAGTGGTTTAAGTCTCTTTCCCAGGCTGCACACCTCTTCTCATGTGGCCCCTCTCAACTTCTCTCCCTGGCAAGTGCAATGCCAGAAGTCTGTCATTGCAGGAATGTCACCCGGGAGTGGGAGTGGACCTGGACAGCATGCACACGAAGGGCGAACAGAGGAAAACCATGGTCCAAAGACTGTGGGGGTGCATATGAAATCCATTCTGGTGGAAACACGTGCAGACCCAGTCGGGCACTATAACTGTATATATGTGCACACTTCTCCTGACTGAGATGGGGGAGCGGAGTGAAAAAGCCCCTTGCTCGGTGATGCCCGGAGAGATATGCTTGCACTGGCCCCAGACCAACAGCCCCAAGCCTATTGTGTTGGCTCGAAACCACACTTGGGCATCTTTCAGCACATTTGTGGACCAGCTCTGGGGTTGTGATGGCCTGGGTTGATGATCCGCTCACGGTCTGACCCGGCTGGCCCAGGGCAGAGAAGGCTAGGGAGGATGTGTTCTCCTCTGCAGCCCAGATAAGCCGGAAACCCCTTCCCGGGACACTCATGCTATTTGCAGAATGCAACGCAAGATGCTCCATCTCTGGTGGGGCAGGTGTTCCTGCTGCCTGTCACCTGGTTACCATCCTCAGCTCCTTGCCCCGTGGACTTCCAAAGAGTTGGCACTGAGGTAACCGTGCCGGCGGACAGCATCCACCTGCCGCCCTAACCACAGGGTTGGCCCAGACTTCCACTTCAGGGCGGGGCATCTAGGTCCCCTTTGCTGTATGCTCTTGGCTCGGGAAAGGAATGCCTCCATGTGCCCTCCATGCAAACACACTGCATGTCTCTGTGAATGTGTGTTTGTGTGGGCACCCAGCTTGGCACTCTTTCGAGGGTCACCGGCCTGGCTGGCATTCCCTGAGGGGGAGAGGGCTTTGATTGCCAGGTAAAGGAGATGCTCCGAGACGCATATGCATCTTCCGTCCAGAAGCCTTTAGGTTCCAGTCGCCTTGTGGCCACAGGGGTCAGAAAAAAAAGCGCTGGAAGACAAAGTCAGAGAGGAGGACGGAGAGGAGAGCGTGAGGAACGGATGGGTGGACTGGTGGACAGAGCGCTCTTCTTCAGTTTCTCCTGACCAGCAGAGGGCATGCATTGGGACAAACTGTAGCCGCACAATTCCCCTGAGCAGGCAGATGATTTCGGGGCCTCTGTGTCCTGGAATCGCACTATGAATACTCCAGGGCCTGGGCTGACCATTTCCACGCACACTGGAGCAGGCTTCCCGTAGGTGCACACACCTTCCTGCGTCTAACAGGACTCTATTCGGGAAGGGCGAGGGACAGCTTCACATTGTTGATACAAAATCCAGGCAGAGGGCGCGCCCGACACGGCCGCGGGTGGGGTGTGGGCGGGGTGGTGGGCTAGGGTTGGTGTTGGGGGAGCAGTGGGGTGGTGGGAGGGGTTTTCGGTGCGGCTGGGAGCCCGTTGCCACCGGGGAGGAGGTACACCTTCAGGCTCAAAAGCTGGCTGACTGACACCAGTGGGGGCGAGGTGCAGGGCCATCGGCGGGCACACCCACCGCTGTGGCACTGGTTGGACCCGAGGGCTGTCCTGCATCCTGGGCTTGGCTCGTGGACTCCATCCCACCTAGGATGCATACGGGTCCCGGCCACCACTGCCCCTTGGACAACTGGCCCCAGGCCCTCGTGCGCATGTGTCCCAGGGTCCAGCGACCTCCGGGAGGAGACCGCTATCAGTCGCTGCCCGTGGGCGCCAGATCTCCACTTGCCATGCTGCCTGCGGAACCCTGCGCTCACACATCCAGCCCATCCCTCCGCAGATGGCCCAGTGAGGCAGGGTCTGGGGATGTTGAGGTGTGCTCCAGGGGAGGCGGGGCGGTCCCCAGAATCATGGACCCGCCTCGGTCAGGGAAGGGGCCATTCACGAGGTGGCTGTGTGGGAAGCTAGAACCCCCGGGCAATGCCGGTGGCGCTGAAGGCCCTAGGTTTGGGGATGGCGGACGAGGCTGTGCGGGAAGGGGAGGAGCGATGGGAGAGAGGGTGCCATCCTGGTGGTGGAGCTGGTCTTATGGTTGGTGCTGAAACTTGCCGTGTTGGAGGGCGAGGACGGAGACGACGAGGAGGCCACGGAGGACCCGGAGGAGGTAGACGAGGCTGACACGGAGGAGGAAGACGAGGCTAGGGAGGTTGAGGAGTGGGAGGAGGAGGGGGAGGGGGATGGTGAGGGAGAGGAGGCGGAGGAGGAGGGGGAGGGGGAGGAGGAGGAGGATGTGGCAGGGAGGAGGAGGGGGAGGCTGAGCATGCTGAGAAGGAGGAGGCTGAGGAGGCTGAGCAGGAGCCAAGGGAGGAAGAGAAGCCCGAGGAAGAGGAGGAGGTGGAGGGGCCTGAAGAGGCTGAGGAAGAGGAGGGGGGAGGAACAGGCTGAGGAGCAGGCTGTTGTGGAAGAGGCTGAGGTGGAGGAGGCTAAGGAGGAGCATGTTGGAGAGGAGGTGGCTGAGGCAGAGGAGGCTGGGGAGTGCGAGGAGCCTGAGGAGGGAGAGGAGGCTCAAGAGGCTGAGGAGGAGGCTGAGCACGAGGACCAGAGGGAGGAGGGCCAGAAGGAGGAAGAAGGGGCTCAGGAGCTGCAGGAGAAGCAGAAAGGGGAAGAACAGCCAGAGGGGCGGCGGGGTCCGATCCCGTCCTCGCTCGAGGCTCTAGAGGCCCTGCAGTCGGAGCTGGAGCGCATGAAGAAACAAGCCAGCAGGTCCTACACTGGGCTCAGGCTCAGGTTTTGTCGGAGGCGGCAGCGTCCCCTGGAACACCGAAGCGCCCTTATCCGGGGCATCCCTGGCTTCTGGGCCAAGGCTGTATCCTTGACGCTCTCATGGAGGGACCCGGATGTGGCCGGGCTAGAGCAAGAGGAACCGAAGGGAGGGGACTGATGAGTATCAAAATACATCTGTTGGTGAACGCCCCCACCACCAGCCACACCCCCAGCCCTGCTGGGGTGTGGGGGCCATGCTCATGCCCTGGTGATCCCGACAGCCTCGACATCCTCGTTCTGGGTGGGAGTGGGGGCTGGGGGCCTCAGGGTGCCCTTGATGTCGCATGAGGCACTGGAAGTCCAGTGGGGGATTAGGAGCAGAGGTCTAGCTGCAAATTAGGAATTAGGAGCCGCAGCAGGGCGTCTTCCCACAAAACAACTCCAGCAAAGCTCGGTTTCCCCTCAGGGTAATGCGGGTGGTGAACGGGTGTGAGTGCCCACCTGGTCAGCATGAGGCAGGACTGTGTTCTTGTCCAGCGATGAGCTGGTTGTGTCTGGCCGTCAGCGCAGGAGGATGAGCTGGGGAGGGGGCTGTGGGGCGGGAGGGGTGTCTCTGAGTATGGACACCTTCCTGTGTGTATGCGGAGATCTGCAGGATCCCGTGCAGGGGCCCAGTGGGCCTTGACGCAGGCTTTGTAGAGGGCGTGCGACCCGCGAGGGCAGAGGGGAGGCAGTCCCCGCCTGCTGTCGATACTGGCTCTGTTTGGTAGCTCTATCATCTCAAGCCCTCAGAGGATCCTTGACTTAGAGCAGTTTGTGAACCACCCAAAGATGTCAGCCGTCATCTGGAAGCAAGATGAAGGCCACCTTGGCTACATGACGGATTTGAAGGTCTGGCCTAGCCGACTGAGGCCGGGACGCAGAACGGGAGAGAGGAGCGTGCCGAAGAGATCCAGCCCCGAAGTCAGGACGGGGAGGTTCTCCTGGACAGAGTTTTCACCCCCGTCTCACCCACTCTGCCACCCGGCAGGTGGAGGAACTCAGGTTTCCCCGTGATTGCCGCAACATCCTGCTCTTCTTTTGCTAGAACCCCTACTTCTGGAATGAAGTTGTTGTGAAGGAGTATGTCCTCAGTGCTGCTGGTAAGAGGCTGCTGCCTGGATGGGCGGCCGCAGGTGCAAGACGAAGGGTCGAACCCGATTCTATACCCGGCGCCTTCTGCCATTCTCGTCTTCCCTCAGTGTACGGGCCATCCCATTCCACTCCCATCTCGTGGCACCAGAATTATGAACGGGAGCTCTACAGTCGCAGGCACCACAACATCAGTCTTAACTTCTTCAACTGGTTCTCTGACCACAGCTTTGCCGGGTCTAGCAGCATAGCTGAGGTGGGGCCCAGTGACTAACTGTGGGAAGGATGCCGTGGGTTCCCAGGCTGCTTGTGATGGGCCTCTGAGCTCTGCCCCGTTTCCCCTGCAGATCATCATGGAAGACCTGTGGCCCAACCCCTGCAGTACTACGTGAGGAAGAAGGCCCCAGGAGAGGGAACCGAGAGGAGGACAGGTGAGGGGCATGGGGTGTGGTTGCTGAAATGTGCGCCATGGGGCTCCGTGGGACCTCAGCTCCACCAGTGGAGACACTGAGGATCTGAGGAATTCTCCGACGCAAGGACCCTGGGTCAAAAGGGCATCACCATGACAGGGAGCTTGGACAAGTGCAGTGCCAAACGGCTTCTGCCTGGGGAAGCTTGAGGCAGGAGGGGCCCAGCAGTGTCCATGAGAAGAGCTGAGGAGGCAAAACCGGCTCGGCAGCTGCACTTGTGGGAATTGTCATTCCAGGGCCATGAGCCCAACCCTCAGGTCTTCTAGCACTGCATTACACATGGGCCTACTGAAGCTGCCTCCCACCACGCTTGGCACAGACACCTGGGTTTCCTGGTGCAAAGGCTCACCCCGCCACCCCGTCGCCTTTCTGTGTTGGTCTGGACACCACAGTTGACCCCTTCATTTCCACAGGCAGCTCCTCTCCCCCTGCCCCCAGGCATGCCGTGAGCAGTGTCCAGCGTGCACAGATTAGTTGAATACATGGGTGGAGGAAAGGTAAGGCGATCACAGTCAGTGGCAGGTAGCAGCATGGGAGAGTGACCGCCGTTCCCAGGGAGGGCCTTCCAACACTGAAGCAACCTTACCTATGGCCCAGAGAAGGTACACATGAGTCTTCTGTGTTCATGTGTGTCTGTCTGTGTGTCTGTGTGTCTGTCCCTCCCAAGGAGCGTCATGAATTTGCGATGAATATGAGGGAGCATCGCACTTGTTCGAAGCCAGTGCAAAAGCTTCAGATGGAGCCGATGGTCAGGCCGGTTCCTCTGCACAGGAGTAACCGAAGACCGGTGCCAGTCCGAAACGTAGGGCAGATTGAGGCCCCAGGAGACCTGGAAAAGTATTAAAAGTTTAATAAACAAGGTCAAGTGTCCTTCTGTGAATGTGTGCGTGTGTTTGTGTGTGTGTGTGTGCACGCGGGTGCTCGGGTGCGTGCGGTCCCCATTGTGGCATTGGCCTCATGTGGGTGTTTGACTTCTCGGCCTGGGCATCGCCGGCCCATGGAATGGCTTGGCCTTTATGCTTGCCCAGAGGGCTTGGTCACACAAGCTCGGGGACTGCAACCCAGGGGCCAGAGGTCCTTCCCCTAAGCGTGTGGGGGCACTGGTTAGGGGGAGGAAACGAGACCGAGGCCAGATACCTGGGGCTCATCTCTTCCCTGGGGAAATGAGGAAGTTCAAGAAAGGGAGCGACGAGCCAGGGCCGAACTTGTCCAGGACCCAGGTTCGCTGGATGGCGATGACAGTCATCCAGGGATGCTCCCTGGTGGGTGTCCTCCGACACATCCACTGCAAATGTCTTGGGGGAGGTGGGGAGAGACCCCAAGGTACATTACTCATTTGAACCCAGGGCTGGTGTTCTTCACGTGCCTAGGAACGTGCACAGGCTCTTGCTGACACAGTTGGAATCTCAGGGCCAGCCACAAAGATAGGGTGTGTGGGTCAGGCCTTAAGGAGGGTCGGTGGGAGTGGTGACAGAGGGAGGTGGGAAAGTAGGAAAGATGACACTCATTTGGGCACAGAAGCCAGGCGAGGCTCTAATTTGCGGGGAAGACTGACACACACACACAGAGACACTCTCAGATGCACACTCAGGTGAACAATCACCCCCCAAACACACTCATTCAGGCACTCCCACACACTGCAACACAGTCACTCTCAGTCAGCCCCCGCATACACACTCCTTCACCCACAACCCCTAACATACGCACACTCGCTCCCTCGCTCAGGCACACACTCACTCACCCACCCACCCACAGCCTCTTTCAATCACATGTCCTGACACTCAAACACTGACCAACCCACGCTCCCCCAGGATCCCCAGCCCCCTGTTTCCCTAGGGCCCTAGTTTGGGGTCCGCCAGAGTGCAGACTGTCAGAGGGGTGGGGCTGTGGTAGCACGGTTGCTAAGTGCAAGGGTCGGGCCACCCAGCCGTGTGCTGTCTGTCCCATGATAACTCTGGTGCTGATATCCCTTAGTCTTCTGTGTGTAGGTCCAAGGAAAGACCTGGAGCATACAGAACACCTGTCACAGTCCGCACCTGGGAGGCGGTGAGGTGAGCCCCTTGGGTGCTCCTCCCCCGAGCGGGCATCTGCCTACCTGAGACACCTCTGCCTAGGGAAGCTGGCAGAGGACTGAGTCCAATGCCAGCATAGTGGGGAGAGGTGAGCATTTGCCCCACAAGGCTCTTCTCCATCCCCATCTTAAGTGGCTGCATGGGCAGCAGCCCTGAGGGTGATGGGGCGATACTAACCTTCCTGTCCCCCACCACGCCCCGCTCCGTGAGGCTCCCCGCTCCACAACTTCCGGGAAGTTCAGCGAATCTTTCCCGGAGGAGGGTTTTGCAGTCAAACTGCAAGGATGCTTCTTGACCCTTTCAGTATGCAGGACAGATCTCCTGTCTGGCGTCAGGTTGTGGAATTGATGCTCTGTAGGACCTAGCCTTGCCCCTTCCAGGGCGGGCGGAGGCACCTGAGGCTCTAGGAGCGAAGGTTTGGCTCTCTCGACCTGCAGGGGAGATCGGTCTTCTCAGCCTCTTTTTTTAAGGATTTTATTGATTTATTTGAGAGAGAGAATGAGAGATAGAGAGCACGAGAGCGAACAGGCTTAGAGGGAGAAGCAGACTGCCCGCAGAGCCGGGAGCCCAATGTGGGAATCGATCCTGGGACTCTAGGTTCATGACCCATGCTGAAGGCAGCCGCTTAAACAACTGAGCCACCCAGGGGCCCTTCTTCTCAGCTTCTTGGTGTGTAAATGCCAGGGTACCCGCCTGCTGGCCCCTGGCTCTGCTTCTGCGGCTCAGATGAAAGTGTGACTTCATAATCCGCAGCGGTATCAGGACAGCCCCCATGTTGGCGCATGGTCTGAAAGGGTCCTAGGCTGGGCAATTTCGGGTTAACGCAGGGTAGTCCACTACACTTGCGTCGTTTGGTAGGGTGTTGCCGAGGATGTAAAGCTTGGGGGAAGAGGTGGGCACAGGGTCCCCAACCTCTTAGCATATCCCTCCAGCGCTCGAGCAACGGCGTGTCATTGAGGCCCGGCCCAGAGAGAAGGGTGAGGCGGGGGTAGGGGGGATGCTTTGGGAGATCAGGGAGCCCCAGATGTTGGGAGTCAATTGGACGCTGAGGGTGTCACAGCCAGGGTCCCCAACAGGAAAGCAGGGAGCCGGGAGTGCTCAGACAAAACCGCACTAGCGTCCCATTTGACCGCTCCGACAAGACCAGTATAGCATCCTGTCTAGTAGCCTCTGCAGGGGTGACCTTTGCAACTCGACCCGAAACAAAGCCACTAACCATAAAACATCGGTCACTGTCACAAGCTCAGGCACTCAGTCTCCAGATGTCAGCCCACAAGACCCATCTGCACGGGAGACGGTGCTGTGATCCAAGCCCTGACTAGCCACACCTTGGCAGCGAATCCACAAGGGGCCCATTCTCAGGTCCTGGAAAGAGCTCATAAGAACCCCCAAGTCTGAATGGGTACCCGGCAGCACTCTCGTGGAGTTTTGTACCCTGGCTCAATAAACTTTGGCTTGCAGCCCAGCAGTCTTCGTCTGGTCAACCTCTTCATTCCTCGAAGCGGCACAGCCAAGAACCCGGGCACTAATGGAAGAAAACTCCTGTAACCCAGAGTGCTTTGCCACATCTACGTTGAACGAACCTTCTTCGGTGCTCTCCCCACTCACAGTTGCAGTGAACACCTTAGCCTTGCGGGACATAGGTCGTCCAATAACACAGATATGGTTGGCGTAAGGCATGAGGGGCCTGCTCCCGGCTGTCTGTCATGACTCCACGGAAGGGCACCGCACGGCTTCCAAGATACAGCTCTGTGCGTGCTCAGCCGCGGAACACAAACGGATGCCTTCTTGGACGCATTTGTCTTTGGGGCCCCATAGGCAACAAAGAGTACTTCCACACTCAAATCCTGCTCTGGTGTTTGTTATGCGTGTACTTTAAGGGGATGCCTTATTTCATGCTAGCAGCTTGACTTAATGGACTCACCAACCCACTTCATTTCGGCCAGCCCGTCTCTCCTTAGCATAAAGCCTCACCTGCGACGTCCATCCCACCCCCACCCCTCCAACCCACGGGCTCATCCTCCCACTCCTTCTCCTTATGTCAGGTGAACATATTCTGGCTCATTGGTGCTGAACGTGCCTGCACATTACAGTAGTTTTTTTCTCTGAACCTGTCGATCATATCTCTCAGTGCCTTCTGGCCTCCGTGCACCCAAAGTGGAAGCTGGCTCTTCCTCTCCCTGAGGATCCCCGGTGTGTGGTTGGTCAGTCCCACCTCTGTAGGCTGCCGAGAGATGCGTCTTTGCCTCGCTGGGCCACTGGCCTGGGCGTCTCTTTGGAGCGTGCCTTGCGCTACGATTGCATTGGGCTCTTTGGATATGCAGAGTCAGCGTTGTCGGGCAACTTGCAAAGTCCTGTCACATTAGGTCTTCGTGCACCTGCTGCATGACTAACTCCCTCCCACCTCTCTCTTTTTTGTGTGTGTTTGTGTGGTGTGTGTGTTTGCATGTGCATGTGCATGTGTGGCAAGTGTGCATGCCCATGGACCGAAACCCTGTGTCTTGGTGTGTGTATCGGGAGAGAGTTTTTGCAGGTGAATGGGTGTTGTGTTTGTGAGGCCACATGTGTGTGCCACTGTGTAGGGACGCTGGGTGTTTATGTGTTGCGTGTTTGCATGCCCACGTATGTGTTGGTGTCTGAGGCCATTGTGCATGTCTGTGTGCCACAGACCTTGTGAGTTGGTGGGTGTTGCCTGAGTGTGTGTTTGCACACGGATGTGCATGTGTGTGTGTGTGTGTGTGTGTGTGCATGTGTGTGGCCCAGTGCACATACCTGTGTGCGGGCACCATGTGTGTTTACATTTCATGTGTATGCGTCCTTACATGTGTGCATATATGTATGTGTGTGGTCATGCGTTCGTGCCCATGTGCCTGTGACAGTGTGTGCTTCTCCGTGTTGTGAGAGTGTGTGTTTGTGTGTGTTTCTTGTGCACGTCTGTGTCTGTTCCTGTCAAGTGTGCATGCCTGTGTACTGGGGATTATATGTCTTGGGTGTTTATTTCCTGATTGTGTCTTTGCCCATGCACGGTGGATTGTGTTTTTGCGACCAAGTGTGCATGCCTGTGTGCAGGGACCGTTTGTGTCATGTGGTGTCTGTGCTTCCCAGTGTACCTGGATGTGTGTGTGCTTGTGAGCACAAATCTGCCTGGGTGTCTGTGCTAGTCCATGAGTGTATGCCACCTGTGTGTTTTCAGGCGCACCTGGGTGTGTGACTTTCTGCGGGGCTACATATGTATGGACATTTGCTAGAGAACTTCCGTGTGAATGTTGAAATATGTGTGCTTGAGTGTGCAGGGGTGTCTGTTGTGTGTCTGTGTTTGCAGGCATTTGGGTGATTGTGTGTGTGTGTGTGTGGATGTGTACACACATATGTAGCGAAGGGCTCATGCCTCAGTTTTGGAGAATGTGTGCATGCTGGGTAGGCATGTGTTGTCTTAGCAACTGCGTGTGTACTGGGGTGGTCATGTGTGCAACCTTGTGTGACAAAAACACATGTGGCTGTGTGTGTTGGCATGAGCTCATGTGTGTGTGAATTTCTGTGGGTGCGGGAACAGCGGTGTATGCCTGTGTACCTAAGACCGTGTGTGTTTTTTGAGTGTCTGTGAGCTGTAGGGTCCATATGTTTCTGTGTGTGTGTGTATGTGTCTGTGTGTGTTTCCAGGGCCCATTGTGTATTCTTCTGTACTGGAGAAGGTTTTTTATGTTGTGGGTGTGGAACTATATGTGGAAATGTGTGTGAGTGTGTGTGTTGGGAAGGTCAGCACATATGCAGTGAGCCAGCGACATTGTGTTGAGTGCATGTGTGCGTGTTTGCATGAGCACGTGCGTCTGTGTGTGTTGGTGTGGATCAATGTGCATTCTTGTGTGACGCAGACCGTGTGATTCTTTTCCCTGTGGTTATCCTCAGGGCAGGTGTGTGTGCATGTGTCTCAGTGAGGGCCACTTGTGTATGCATATGTGCCAATTAACATGTGTATTTGTCGCATGTGTGTGTGCGTGAGTTCTTGGGTTGAGGGGGGCATGTGTGATAGTGCCAGGTCATGTATGTATGGCTGTGCCGAGAACTTCTGTGAGTGTTTTGTGTGTGTTCGTGAGCACAGCTGTGTGAGTTTGCACGGGCAAGTGCGCATGCCTGTGTGCAGGATGCGTGTGTTTTTTGAGTTATGTGATCTGAGTGTGTCTGCATACACGTGTGTGTGTAAGTGGGTGTGTGCAGCACATGCATGCCTGTGGGACACAGATTGTGTGCACGTGTTTGTGCGCATAGGCCTGTCAGAAAGAAAGAGAGAGAGGGGAGCCTGTATGCATGGGTTTGTGTTTGTGGAAAATGGCTAGGAGTTTCACTCTCCTTCCCGGGCCACATACCTCTTGTTGTGTGGCCCCTCTCATCTTCCATCGCCAGCAAGGGCATTGCCAGATGTCTGTCATTGCATGGATGTAACCCAAGAGTAAGAGTGAATGTGGACAACATCCACATGAAGCCTGAACTCATGGAAACCACGGTCCAAGACCATGGGGGTGCATATGAAATCCACTCCTGGGGAAATGCATGGAGTCCCAGTCGGGGACTATGACTGGATATATGTTCACACTTCCCCTACTGAGACGGGGGAGTGCGGGAGTGCATGAAGCCCTGCTTGTCGCTGATGCCTGGAGAGCCTGGCTTGCATTGGCACCAGACCATCGGCCCCAGGCCTACTTTGATGGCTCGAATCCACACTTGGGCATTCTCTCACCACATTTGGGGGCCCACTCTGGGGATGTGATGGCCCCGCTTGATGTTCCACTCATGGTCTCATGCGGCTGGCCAGGAGCAGGGAACTTGAGAGTGGATGTGTTCTCTTCTGCAGGGCAGACGAGCCGGGAACCCCTTGCCGGGGCATTCGTGCTGTTGGCAGCATGCAACACAAGACACTCCGTCTCTGGTGGTGAAGGCATTCATGCTGCCTGTCCCCTGGATGGCGTCCTAACCTCCTTGCCACCTGGCCTTCTAAAGAGGGGGCACTGAGGTCACCCAGCCGGCGGACAGCATCCACCTGCCACCCTCTCCACAGGTTCACCCAAGCTTCCTCTTCGGGAGGGGCATCAGTGTCCACTTGGCTGTATGCTCTTGGCTCCAGGAAATGCATGCGTCCCTCTGTCCTCCATGCCAAACACACTGCGTGTCTGTGTGAGCATGTGAGCGTGGGTTTGTGTGGGCACCCAGCTTGGCACATTTTCGAGGCTCACCGGCCTGGCTGCTGGTCCGAAAGCGGGAGAGGGCTTTGAATTCCCGGGAAAGGAGCTGCTCAGAGACGCATCTTCATCCTCCCTCCGGATGAAGCCGTGTAGCCAGAGGGGTCAGAGAAAGAGCGCCGGAAGAGAAAGTCAGAGAGGAGGACGGAGAGGAGAGTGTGAGGAAAGGACAGGCAGAGCGATCTACAGAGCACCCTTCGTCATTCTGCTCCTGACCAGCAAAGGGCATGCACGGGGACAAAGTGTAGCCGCACATTTCCCCCGAGCAGGCAGACAGCATCGGGGCCTTGGTCCCTTGGAATCACACTATTCATACTCCAGGGCCTGGGCTGAACATTTCCACGCACATTTGAGCAGGCTTCCCAGTGACGCACACAGTGCCCATAGCCTTACAGGTGTCTATTTCGGAAGGGTGAGGGACAGCTTTGCATTCTCGGCAAAAATAACAAGCAGACGGCGTGCCCTAAGAGGCCGCAGGAGCAGTTCGCGCGGGCAGTGGGGGTGTGGGTGGGGCTTCAGCATAGGAGTGGGTGTGTGAGGGGTGCTCAGTGCAGCTGGGAGGCCGAGGTAACCGAGGAGGGGGCACACCATCAGGCTTCCTGGGTAGCTGGCTGGCTCCTCCTGGGGAGAGGGTCGGGCACGCGTGAGGCCCTGACCACCGCCTTGCCACTGAGTGGTCCCGGTGTCTGGTTAGCATCCTGGGCTTGGCCATGGAGTTCCATCCAGCCAATGCCGTGTACCGGTAGCCCACGTGCCCTCGACCTAGAAGCCACCTGGCCCCAAACCATTGCGTGCATGCATCCCGCGGGCACACGGCCTCTGATAGGTGCCCGACTCTAGGCCTGGGCGTCAGATTTCCACCTGCCAACTGCTTGCGGGAGCCTCATGCTCACACCTCCAGCTCATTCCGTCTGCCGCTGTCGCAACTCCGTTCCGAGGATCGGATCGACGTCCAAATGGAGAGCGAGGCATGGTCCAGGGACCCTGGGGCTGCCCAGGAATCCTGGACCACCCTAGTCCGTGGAGGGGGACGTGAGGAGCCGGGGGCCCATGGGGAGGCAGGCGCCTGGGGTGAGACAGAGTTGCCACAGGCCCTGGGTGAGGGGGGAAGGTGGCACAGGCTGTGCAGGAGGCTGAGGCCTGGGAAATCAGATGCGTGGACCGGCTGGGGGAGGAGTTGGTCGTCGTGATGGAGGATATCATGGCTGTGGTGGAGGTTATGGTGTCAGAAGAAGAGGAGTTGGCGTGAGCTGAGCAGGAAGAGAACGTGCAGGAGCTGACGCAGGAAGAGTCAGTGCTGGGTCCCGAGGCCGCCGGGGCCCCACTTGCTACACTGGAGGTTGCTCTCTTAGCGCTCGGCTCACTGGATGCCCAAGCTACCAGGGCCTACTTGTGGCTCAAGCGCAGAATGAATCAGAACCGAAGTTCTCACCTGGCTCACCAGAGGGCCATCATCCAGTGCATCCCTGGCCTATGGGCTCAGGCCGTATCCTTGCTCCAGCTGATGGAGCTTGGCTGCTGTGGAGGAGCACTGGGAGGAGGGCAGGAGCAGAGCCACAGCCAGGGCCATGAGTCCTGGGGGGAAGGGCTCTCCCCATCCCAAGCCCAAAGCCCAAAGTGGTGTGGGCCCATGATCCCTATAATGCACAGTATAGGAGGGCGTCCCAGGGTTGGGCAGGGCGGGGGTGAGTACGCAGGGGCAGAGACCCATCCAGACCCTGTCTGAGCAGAAGCTGTGGGCCAAAACATAGGGACTGCAGCACTCCCAACAGCCTTGCGGGCTTCAGGGAACACGGGTCAACCCTCAACGGCAAGTAGTATAGCCCAAAGCACCCTTGTTTCAGAGCATACATTGGGAGGAAAAGTTTGATGGGTATATGGGGCAGATGGAGAGCCTGCCCGCCCCCCTTCCCAGTCCTTCAGAGTCTGTGTGATTTTCCAAAGAGTAAAGGGCAGACCCACAATCTTGTCCGCACGCGGGTTGCCTAGTCAGTCAGCGGGCCACCTCGCTTCAGCAGACCGCGGGAATCCAGACACGGCGCTGCCGGGGTGCTGCAAACTCTGTCTCCACAGGCCCTACACAGCCAGGGCCAGGCCCCAGCCCATGTGCCTAAATACGACTTTCCTCCCTGCCCTTCTCTCCCCCTCTGTGTCCTCGCCCGCCCTCTCATACTGCCCTCTCTGCCCTCCCTCTGTGTCCCTTCCTCCCGGTGTGGGGTCTCTCTGTCCCTCTCTCTCTTTTCTTTCCCTCCTGCGCCCACCTACCCCTTTCCCTCCCTCTCTCGCTGACTCTGCCAGGACCACCCTTTGTGCCGTGGGTGCATAGCCGTGCTCCCGGTGAGGCAAGTGGCTCCCTTCTGGGCACAGGAGGCCCCTCAAAGGCACGGGGCTTCAGCTAAACACACAACAAACACAGCCGTCAGCGTGGGGCGGTGCACATCCAGCCATTCAATGCTGTGACTGCCTGCCAGTCGCACGCATAGGCCAGGGAAACGTGGGAATGGAGAGCAATCAGGCCATTGGCCTTACCCTGTTGGGCGCAAGCAGCCTCAGCGGTGCTGAAGCCAAGGTACTCCCCAGGGTGGAACAGGTGGGAAGAAATTGCAGGAGCTGCCAAGCTTGGGAGTGTGGCAGTACCTGGTGTTTCTGCACTTTTGCACTAGCGGTTCCCTTGCTCTCAGCCGGGAAGGCCTGGTTTGCTCCTGGCTCTCTTCTGTACCACGTGGCGGTGAGCCCCTTGACTCAAGGCAGATGCTGAATCAGCCCAAGATATCAGCATTGACATGTGAGAAGGACAGAGACGAGCTCAGCTACATGACCAATTTGGAGGTCATTCTTGGGAGACGGAGGCTTGGGGTAGGCCTATTGGGAGAGGGGTTTGGGCAGGAGGGGACCCGGCAAATTGGCTCAGATGGGCAGCCAGGCAAGTAGCATGGGACACACAGAAGAAATGTTCCCATGTGCTCTCCTCTTTCTTCGGCGGGGCAGGTGAAGAAATTGTGGCATCGCAAGTACCCCTGCAGGTTCAAGTTTTTCTTTGAGAACAAACCCTACTTGCAGAACAAAGTGATCTTTAAGGAGTATCACCTTAGCATTGCCGGAAAGAGTGGGCTTGAGCTTCGAGGATGATAGGGGTGGGCAGGGGGGCACGTGGGATCAGGAGGGGAGGTGCGCATGGGCCACCCCAGGAGGGGGCGGGTGCAGGAACCTGCCCAGGAGGGAGAGAGGATGGGAGAATGAGAGGGAGAGAGGGCAAGAGGGAGTGGGTCCTAGGACATGGAGACCCTCTTCTAAATTTTCCCTTCCTGCAGGATAGAGGGCATCTCTTTCCACTCCAGTCCAGTGGTCCTGGGACTATGAATGTGGAGCTGCCAGACGCAGGCACAACACCACCAGCCTTAACCTCTTCAAATGGTTTGGTGACCCCAGCGGCCCAGGGTCTAACAGGATCGCCGAGGTGGGGCACCTGCGGCATTCGTCAGCAGGGGTGATGTTGAGCCCCAGCTGCTTGGGAACAGGACCCGGGCCCCGTGCTCGGCTGGCCTGTTTCCCCTACCGGTTCGTCATCGAGGACCTGTGGCCCAAACACCTGCAATACTACCTGAGGCAGGAAGGCAGCCAAAGGGATCCAAATGAGAGGAGGGCCTGTCAGTGAGGAGCCAGGGGGGCTGGGTCCTGGGCGTGGCTCAGGGACTCGATATCTCCAGGGCCGCACGGGTGCCCCGCCTACGTCGTCTCCTTGGACACCCGGCCCCAGGCCCTTGTGCGCATGCGTCCCAGAGTCCGGCAGCCTCCGGGAAGAGACCGTTTTCGGTCGCCGCCCCTGGGCGCCCGACGGAGCCCCACCTGCCGAGCCGCTTGCGGAGGCCTGCGCTCACACCTCCAGCCTTTCCCTCGCAGCTGCCCCAGCGAGGCAGGGTCCGGGGGTGGGGAGGCGGGCTTCGGGGGAGGCGGGGCGGTCCCCAGAATCCTGGACCCGCCTCAGTCGGGGAAGGGGCCGGTAACGAGGTGTCTGTGCCCGGGGTTAGAGGCCCCCGGGGCGCGCCGGGGGCGCTGAAGGCCCTAGGTGTGGGGATGGCAGACGAGGCTGTGCGGGAAGGGGAGGAGCGATGGGAGAGAGAGGATGCCATCCTGGTGGTGGAGCTGGTCCTAGTGGGGGCTGACCTGAGGTTGGTGCTGCAACTGGCCGTGTTGGAGGGGGAGGACGGAGAGGACGAGGAGGACACGGAGGAGGCCGCGGAGGAGGTAGACGAGGCTGACACGGAGGAGGAAGACGAGGCTAGGGAGGTTGAGGAGTCGGAGGAGGAGGGGGAGGGGGATGGTGAGGGAGAGGAGGCGGAGGAGGAGGAGGAGGGGGAGGAGGAGGAGGAGGAGGCTGACAAGGCTGTGGAGGAAGAGGGCGACGAGGCTGTAGTCGCTGAGCAGGAGCAGGGGGAGGAGGAGGAGGATGTGGACAGGGAGGAGGAGGGGGAGCCTGAGCATGCTGAGAAGGAGGAGGCTGAGGAGGCTGAGCAGGAGCCAAGGGCGGAGGAGAAGCCCGAGGAAGAGGAGGAGGTGGAGGGGCCTGAGGAGGCTGAGCAAGAGGAGGGGGAGGAACAGGCTGAGGAGCAGGCTGTTGTGGAAGAGGCTGAGGTGGAGGAGGCTAAGGAGGAGCATGTTGGAGAGGAGGTGGCTGAGGCAGAGGAGGCTGGGGAGTGCGAGGAGCCTGAGGAGGGAGAGGAGGCTCAAGAGGCTGAGGAGGAGGCTGAGCACGAGGACCAGAGGGAGGAGGGCCAGAAGGAGGAAGAAGGGGCGCAGGAGCTGCAGGAGAAGCAGAAAGGGGAAGAACAGCCACAGGGGCGGCGGGGTCCGATCCCGTCCCCGCTCGAGGCTCTAGAGGCCTTGCAGTCAGAGCTGGAGCCCAAGAATAAACAAGCCAGCAGGTCCTCCTCTCGGCTGAGACTGAGCTATTGTCGGAGGCGGCAGCGTCCCCTGGAACACCGAAGCGCCCTTATCCGGGGCATCCCTGGCTTCTGGGCCAAGGCTGTATCCTTGACGCTGTCATGGAGGAACCCGGATGTGGCCGGGCTAGAGCAAGAGGAACTGAAGGGAGGGGGCCGTTGAGTATCCAAATACATCGGTTGGAGAACCCCCCTCAACCCCAGCCACACCCCCGGCCGCACCGCAGTGTGGGGGCCACGCTCATGCCCTGGTGATCCCGATAGCCTCAACATCCTCGTTCTGGGGGTGGGGTGGGGCCTGTGGGCCTCAGAGTGCTCTTGATGTGGCAAGAGGCACTGGAAGACCAGTGGGGGAGTAGGAGCAGAGGTCCAGCTCAGAATTAGGAATTAGGAGCCGCTGCAAGGCTTCTTCTCACAAAACAGCTGCAGGCAAAGCTCAGGTTCCCCTCGGGGTAATGCAGCAGGCCAGTGGCTGTGAGTGCCCACCTGCTCAGCCTGAGGCAGGAACGTGTGCTTGTCCGGAGATGAGCTAGTTGTGTCTGGCCGTCAGCACAGGAGGATGAGCTGGGGAGGGGGGTGTGGGGCGGGAGGGGTGGTCTCTGAGCATGCACAGCTTCCTGTGTGAGTGCCGAGATCTGCAGCATCCCGTGTGGGGACCCAGCGGGCCTTGACGCAGCCCGTGGGGAGGGAATGCAACCCGGGGAAGCAGACGGGAGGCCGTGCCCGGCCGCTGTCCAGACTTGCTCTGTTGTTGTAGCTCTTTCATCTCCAGCCCTCGGAGGGTCCTTGACTCACAGCAGTTTGTGAACCACCCCCAGATGTCAGCCGTGATCAGTAAGGAAGATGAAGGCCTCCTTGGCTACATGACGGATTTGAAGGTCTGGCGTGGCAGACTGAGACCGGGGCGGGGGACGGGAGTGGGGAGCGTGCCGAAGTGATCCATCTCTGAAGTCAGGACGGGGAGGTTCTGCTGGACAGAGATTTCACCCCCGTCTCCCCCAATCTGCCACCCGGCAGGTGGAGGATCTCAGGTTTCCCCGTGATTGCCGCAAGATCCTGCTCTTCTTTCGCAAGAACCCCTACTTCCGGAATGAAGTCGTTGTGATGGAGTATGTCCTCAGCGCTGCTGGTAAGAGACCGCCGCCTGGATGGGCGGCCACAGGGACAGGAGGGGGGTCGAACCCGATTCTTTTTCCGGTGCCTTCTCACATCCTTGTCTTCCGGCAGGGTACGGACCTTCTCATTCCACTCCCATCCAGTGGCACCAGGATTATGACCAGGAGGCCTACAGTCGCAGGGACCAAAACACCAGTCTTAACTTCTTCAACTGGTTCTCTGACCCCAGCTTTGCCAGCTCTAGCAGGATAGCCGAGGTGGGGCCCTGTGACAAAGAGCGGGAAGGACCCTGCTGGGCTCCCCGGCTGCTTGGGATGGGCCTCTGAGCCCTGCCCCGTTTCCCCTGCCAGATCATCATCGACGACCTGTGGCCCAACCCCCTGCAGTACTACATGAGGAAGAAGGCCCCAGGAGAGGGAACCGAGAGGAGGACAGGTGAGGGACCCAGGGTGTGGATGCCGAAATGTGCGCCATGGGGCTCCGTGGAACCATGGCTCCACCAATGGAGAACCTGAGGCTCAGAGGAACTCTCCAACGCAGGGGCCCCGGGTCAAAAGGGCATCACCGTCAGAGAGGGAGATTGGACAAGTGCAGTGCCAAACGGCTTCTGCCTGGGGAATCTTGAGGCAGGCGGGGCCAGGCAGCATCCATGAGCAGAGCTGGAGAGGCAAAGGCGGCTCGGCAGCTGCACTTGGGGGAATTGTCATTCCGGGGCCATGAGCCCCAACCTCAGGTCTCCTAGCACCGCCTTACACTTAGGCCCACCAACGTTGCCTCCCGTCATGCTTGGCAGAGACGTGTGGGTATCCTGGCGCAAAGGCTCACCCCGCCGCCCCGTCACCTTTCTGTGTTGGTCTGGACACCACCGTTGAACCCTTCATTTCCATAGGCAGCTCCTTTCCTCCCGCCCCCAGGCACGCCGAAAGCACTGGCCAGGGTGCACAGATTAGTTGAATACATGGGTGGAGGAAAGGTAAGGAGATCACAGTCAGCAGCAGGGAGTGGCATGGGAGAGGGACCGCCGTTCCCAGGGAGGGCCTTCAAACCCTGAAGCAACCTTACCTATGGCCCAGAGAAGGTACACACGGGTCTCCTCCTGTGTGCGTGTGTGTTTGTCTGCGTCTCGGTGTGTCTGACCCTCCCAGGGAGCATCAAGAATTTGAGATGAATATGAGGGAGCATCGCACTTGACCGAAGCCAGTCCAGAAGCTTCAGATGCTCAGGCCAGTTCCTCTGCGCAGGAAGTAACCGAAGACTGGTGCGGGGGCGAAACATGGGGCAGATTGAGGCCCCAGGAGCCCTGGAAAAACATTGAAAATTTGATAAACAAGGTCAAGTGTGCTTTGTGTGTGTGCACGCGCGTGTGCGCTGGCGCTCGGGTGTGCGCGCTCCCCTTTGGGGATGGGGGTCGGGGGAGGGCCTGAGCACATCGGCCTCGTGTGGGTGTTTGACTTCTCTGCCTGGGCATTGCCGGCCCGTGGAATGGCTCGGCCTGTATGCTTGCCCAGAGGGCTAGGTCACACATGCGTGGGGACTGCATCCCAGGGGGCAGAGGTCCTTCCCCTGGAGGTGCGGGGGTGCTGGGCAGGGAGCGGAAATGAGACCAAGGCCCGCTCCCTGGGGCTCATCTCTTCCCTGGAGAAATGAGGACGTTCAAGGAAAGGGAGCGACGAGCCAGGGCCAATGTGTGTAGGACCCATGTTCAGTGGATGGAGATGACAGTCGTCCAGGGATGCTCCCTGGTGGGTGACCTCAGACACATCCACTGCAAACGCCACGGGGGAGGCGGGGGGAGAACCCAAGGTTCATTACTCAGTTGAGCGGGCGCTGGAGCTCTTCCTGGGCCTAGGAATGCACACAGGCTCTTGCTGACACGGTCAGCCTCTCAGAAACAGCAACGATGATAGTGAGTGTGGGTCAGGCCTGATGGCAGGATGCTGGGAGAGGGGACAGAGTGAGGTGGGAAGGTAGGAAGGATGGCACTCTCAGTCGGGCACAGGAGCCAGGGCGAGCGTCTAATCTGTGGGGAAAGACACGCATACACACACACACACGCACAGATGCACACTCAGGGGCACAATCACTCACCCCCCATACAGACACACTCACTCAGGCCCCTCCCCCACAGGCTCCTTCACTCACATGTCCTGACACTCACACACTGACGCACCCATGCTCCCCCAGAAGCCCTAGGCCCCTGTTTCCCTAGGGCCCTCGTTTGGGGTCCGCCAGAGTGCAGACAGTCCGAGGGGAGGGGCGGGGGTAGCACGATTGGTAAGTGCAAGGGACGGGCCACTCACCCGTGTGCTCTCTGTCCCATGATGACTCTGGGGCTGATATCCCTTAGCCTTCTGTGCGTAGGTCCATGGAAAGACCTGGAGCACACAGAGCAGCTGTCTAACGCCACACCCAGGAGGCGGTGAGGTGAGCCACTGGGGTGGTCTTCCCCCAAGCGGACGTCTGCTTTCCTGAGATGCCTCTGCCTGGGGAAGCTGGCAGACGACCGAGTCCGCTGCCAGTAGAGTGGGGAGATGTGAGCGTTTGCCCCACGAGGCTCTTCTCCATCCCCAGCTAAAGTGGCTGCAAGGACAGCAGCCCTGAGGGTGACGGACGATACTAACATTCCTGCCCCCCACCGCGCCGCACCCTGTGAAGCTCCCCTCTCCACAACTTCCTGGAAGTACGGCGGCTCTTTCCCAGAAGAGGGTTTGGCAGTCAAACAGCACGGATGCTGCTTGTCCCTTTCAGTATGCAGGACAGATCACCTATCCAGCGTCAGGTTGTGGATTTGATGATCTGTAGGACCTAGCCTTGCCCCTTCCAGGGTGGGAAGAGGCGCCTGAGGCTCTAGGAGGGAAGGCTTGGCTCTCTCAGACTACGGGGAGACTGGCCTTCTCAGCTTCTTGGTCTGTAAATGCCGGGGTACCCGCCAGCTGGCCATTGGCTCCGCTTGTGCAGGTCAGATGAAAGTATGACCTCAGAATCCGCAGCGGGACCAGGATAGCTCCCATGTTGGCGCACGGTCTGAGGGTTGTCCTAGGCTGGGCCATTTTGGTGGACCGCAGGGTGTTCCTCTACACTTGTGCGGTTTGCTCGGGTGTTGCTGAGGACGTAAAGATTGGGGGGAGAGTTGGGCATAGGGGCCCCCACCTCTCAGCATCTCTGGCCAGCGCTCGGGCAACGGCGTGACGTTGAGGCCCGGCCCGGAGAGAAGGGTCAGGCGGGGGTGGGGGGCGGAGGCTTTGGGAGATCAGGGAGCCCCAGATGTCAGGAGTCAATTGGATGCTGAGGGCGTCAGGGCCAGGGTCCCCAACAGGAAAGCGGGGAGCCGGGACAGCTCAGACAAAACTGTGCTGGCGTCCCGTTTGACCGCTTGGATAACACCATGAGAGCATCCTGTCTAGCAGGCTCTGCAGGGGTGACCTTTCCAGCACGACCCAAAACCAAGCCACTAACCATGACACATCCGTCGCTGTCACGAGCTGAGGCACTTAGTCTCGAGATGTCGGCCCACAAGACCCATCATCACGGTAGACGGGGGCGTGATCCAAGCCCTGTTTGGCAACACTTTGGCAACAAATCCACAGGCGGTCCACACTCAAGGTCCTGGAAAGAGCTTATAAGAAACCCTAAGTCTGAACGGGAACCCAGCAGCCTTCTCAGAGACTTTTGTACTCTGGCTCAATAAACTTTCCCTGCTGCCCAGTGCTCTTCGTCTGGTCTACCTCTTCCTTCCTCGAAGCAGCGCGGCCAAGACCCCAGGCACTAAGGGAACTAAACTCCTGTAACCCAGAGTGCAGTCTGATCGGAGAGGACCGCCTCAGGAATTCATGAGCGTTCTGGCTCCATGGTTCTGAAGCACATGCTTCAGTCCCTGGCCTCTCTGGGTCTTCGAGTTCTTCTCTGCGTAAAGGGTGGATCGCGGGCGTCCCACTTTGCCCGTGTTTCTGTGTCTTCCTGAGCGTGCCTTGCCTTGGTGTGTCTTGGCCTGGCTCTGCCTGTGCCGTCATGTCTCGGTTCTCGCATCCGCGCCTGAGCCCCGGACGGGCACACCTGCGCCCCCATAAGTGCCTTGGGCTTTGCGAGTCTCGCTGCTTTGCTCCAGCTGCCGGGCTGTTGACCTGACTTGGGTCTGTTGTGAGAGTTCCTGTCTCTGAGTCTGTCTGCCTGTGGATTGGACCCCGTTCCTTCCATTTCGGGATCGGAATCCTGGCCTCCTCAAAACGGGCCGGAGGGGTGGGGGTGGGGGTGGTGCTTTACTAATCACTGGTGAGCCCTGTGTAGTCCTTTGCTGCCCGTACCCTATTGGGCGCTGTGACACCTCCTTCAGTACAGATGAGCAGCCACGCACCGAACCACCAGTCAGCGAGCGGCAGGGATCAGAGTGGCCTCGCTTAGGGCGTAAGGTCACTCTTCTTACTCCGTCCTCCCTCTTCCAACTGCTCTCTGGCCTCGGGCCTAAAAGGTCAGTCTCTTGCACGGAGCATAGACTTGGGCAGCTTTTCAAAGGCAGAACGTTCTGCTGTTGTGCACATTGAGCGGGTTGCTGCCTACCCTCTTTACTGACCAGGGCAGATTGGCGTCCGCTGATGCACTACTTGGTTTCTGCGTACCCCGCGACATTTCCCATCCTCAATGCCTCCGTTAGTTCCTCCTCTGGTGTCTCATTCATGTTTTAGGTACATGTGAACACTGACATCTTTGACACCGCAGGATGGAGCTCTGCTCGGCCTAGGAGAAGTTTGAGTTGCAGTGTGTGTGAGGGAGGTACGCAGGGTCGCGTCAGGGACGTGCGGGTGTCCGTCACGTCCACGGGGTCCTTCCTGCCCCCTTCGTTCTGAAATCTCTCTGCAAACGCTTGGCTTATCCACACGCTAGGGACACAGCCAAGTACGGTTTCCTGCAGGCCTCGGGCACCTTGGGTCTGCAGAACTCCTGCGCCTGGCCGACCTGAGTCTTCATACCCTCGGGCCGACACCTCCCCCTTGTACCCTCCCCACAGCCCTCCCCCACCCTGTTCACCACGTAACCTCAACTTTCCCCTCTGGTTGCTTGCACACCTCGGACTTAACTTTCAGCTTCCGCATTCATGGGTGGTTCCATCCAGTAGGCCCCCTTCTGGGGCTGGCTTCTTTCACTTTAGCACAGTGCTTTACCGCATCTACGTTGAACGCACCTTTTCGGTGCTCTCCCCTCTCACATTGCAGCAAACACCTTAGCCGGGGGGGACCCAGGTCGGCCAATAATACGGACTTGGTTGGCGTAAGGCGCGAGGGGCCTGCTCCCGGCTGTCTGTCATGACTCCACGGAAGGGCATCAAACAGCATACAAGATACAGCTCTGGGCGTGCTCAGCTGAGGAATGCAGACGGATGCCTGCTTGGATGGATTTGTCTTTGGGGCCAGATAGGCAGCCCAGAGTACTTCCATACTCAAATCCTGCTCTGGTGTTTGTTATGCATGTACTCTACGGGGATGCCTTATTTCAGGTCAGCAGCTTGACTTAATGGACACACGGACGCGCTTCATTTCGGCAGCCCGGACTCTCCTTAGCATAGAGCCCCGCCTCCCACCTCCACCCAGCCCCACCCCTCCGGACCCTCGGGCTCATCCTCCCACTCCTTCTCCTTTTGTCTTGTGAACATTTTCTGGGTCATTGGTGCCGAACATCGCCTGCACGTTACAGTAGTTTTTCTCTGAACCTGTGGAAGGTATCAGGCACCGCCTTCTGGCCTCCGAGCATCCGTAGGGGAAGCTGGCTATTCCTCTCCCTGAGGCTCCCCGGTGTGTGATGGGTCAGTCCCAACTCTGTAGGCTGCCAAGAGACATGTCTCTGCCTCGCTGGTCCACTGGCCTGGGCATCTCTTGGGAGCGTGCCTTCCGCTAGGAGCGCACCGGGCTCCTTGGATGTGCAGAGTGAGTATTGTGGGCCAATGTGCAAAGCCCTGTCACCTTAGGTCTTTGTGCAACTGCTGCGTGACTAACTCCCTCCCACCTGTCTCGGGCGTTCCCGACTCGTGCCTGCCGGTGGTGGGCATGAGGGTTTCCCGCAGACCTCTGAGAAGGCTTCACTTCATCTCTTCCGGGCTTTGCCTCTCCATCTCACCCCGCATAACCTCCTGCGATCTGTCTGCAGGTCCACGGGTGCCTTCAGATCTCCTCTTGACGTCCAGGGAGGAATGTTTCCTTTCAGGCTATAGGCTTTGCAATGGACAGAATTCAGCCTCCCTCCCTGCCTCCGGCCCTCCTCGCTTCCTCCCTCTCTCCCCCCGCTCCCTCTCTGTCCACAGGCCTCCCTCCTCCTCTGCCCTCCTCTCTCCCTCGCACCCCCTCCTCTCACTCCCTGTTCCTCTCCCTGGGCCCACCCTCTCTCCTCCTCTCCTTCTCCGCGCTGCTCTGCGTTGTTATCTGTGCAGGGTCCCCCGTTTGCGTCGACAAGTAGAGTTTGAAACGGTGACGCACTACTGCCCAGAACCGGGCACTTCACCCCAAGGGGGCTCCTCCGGCCTCTTTCCGGTCAAATACCCCCTCCTGCCACGGGGGCGCCGACCCATTTCTCTTATGGATGGGAGGCCCTCCCACGGTGCAACACCAACACCCTTAGCCTTGCTATCACCCACTGGGCCTTCCTCCAACCTCATGCATCGTGCATCGTACACATTCCAGAATGCCTCCCTGCAGCGTACCGGCATGAGGTGTGGGACTGTCACCAAGGACATGCTGAGTACCGGAGAAAGGGCAGGTTGTGCTGCAAGTACTCACTTTGCCATCTGCTCCCTGGGTGGCACTCCACTGAGTGAGAGACAGACCAAGGAAGAACTTGCAGCAGAGCTGAGGCAGCCAAGACAGCCACAGCTCCTCAGCAGGGCGATTTATAGCAGGCTCTGTGGACCATTATGCTGGAGCTCGGACATCCCTGGCAGTTATGGTGAGGCGGGATGGCAGACACAGGGAAAGGGAGCGCAGAATTCAGACAAGGAGGGAGAAAGCAAAGATGAAGGGCCCAGCAGAGGAAAGTGATAGGAGCGAGAACTACCAGTGGCTTTAACGAAAGAACACACCCAGAGTTACTCTTTAGGCTACGTGGGCGGCCCATTAGCATGCCACCGAGTCCCAATCGCGGACCTCACCGGGGCTGTGCCGGTGGTTGTGTAAGCACAGAGGTGACCTCGGACATTGGCTCCTTGTTAATTTCAGGCCAAATATCTGTGTGTGGTTCCTCTCTTTGTAGGAGAGGCAGGCCTTTGGGGCGGGGAGGTCCCTGCGTTCGGGAGCCTGCTGGGCGGCCTCCTGACTCCCTCGCGCACCGGTCGGGGAAACGGGGGAGTGCCATGTGGACAGCCATGTGGCGGTGGTTAGAGCACCGGCTGATGACTTCAGGGCTTCGCCCCGGCGTGACTAAGAAGGGGCCGGGTGAGGTTTCCGGGCGGCGGGCAGTCACCCTATTGAGCCGCTGGGTTTGAATTCCCCGGTGCCAGTAGCGTGTTCCCAGGGGAACTGATGAGAAGGTGAACACGAGGTTTGTGATAGCAGGGACCTCCCAGGAATGGCCTGGGAAGTGTCAGTGAAGAAAATGGGCAGGGACCAGTCAGGGAGGCAAAGCTGAGCAGATGCACTTGCGCCCCTGCTCCCACGGGGGCGAGGGGCGGGGCCAGGTGCTGCCACGCCCACCGCAGTGCATCTGGTGGGTTCCCGGGGCCGGTGAGCGTCCTGTGCGTGAGGCCGGGGTTCCTTCCCGCGAAGGCCACATGCGCCCCCTCGCCCCGCCACCCAGACGCCACCGGTCCCCAAGGCTTTGTGCGCATGCGTTCCCCAGGCCCGAGGCCTCTGCTAGGTACAGGCCTCCAGCCGTGGGCGCCAGAGCTCCACCTGCCGGCCGCTTGTGGGAGCCGCGTGCTCGCCCCTCCAGCTCCTTCCCTTGGTGGCTGCGGTGGTTCGGTCCAGGGCCCCATGGAGAGCGAGGCGGGGTCCGGGGATGCCGGGGCTGCCCCGGCATCCTTGGACCAGCTTAGTCCGCTGCCGCTGAGGGGGTCGTGGGGAGGAGGGGGCCCGTGGGGAGGCAGATGCCTGGAGCGAGGCTGGGGTGCCAGAGGCCCTGGGGCGGGGGGCATGGCGGCAGAGGCTGTGCGGGAGGCTGAGAACCGGCACCGCAGAGCGAGGCCGGCCCGGGGGAGAATTTGGTGGCCCTGGGGGAGGATATCATAGAGGCGGTGGGGGTCGTGGCGGTGGAAGACGAGGAGGTGGCACAAGCAGAGCAGGACGAGAAGCTGCAGGAGCTGCGGCAGGAAGGGCCAGTGCTGGGTCCCGATCAAGCCGGGGGCCCCACTGGCCGCGCTGGAGGTTGTTCAGTTAGCGCTGAGCTCTGTGGATGCCCAAGCTACCGGGGCCTACTTGCGGCCCAAGAGCAGGATGAATCAGAAGCGGAGTTCTCACCTGGCTCGCCGGAGGGCCATCATATCCAGTGCATCCCAGGCCGTATCCTTCCTCCGGCTGGTGGGGCTCGGCTGCTGTGGAGGATCACCGAGAGGAGGGCAGCAGAATAGCCACGGCCACGGCCATGAGCGCTGGGGGAAGGGCTCTTCGCCCCCTTCCCTGGTGGGAGTGGGCCCACGATCCCTACAATGCACAGCAGAGGAAGCCGGGGCGTGGCAGGGTTGAGAAAGCTGGGGCTGCGCCCTGTCCAGACCCTGTCTGTGCAGAAGCTGCGGGCGGAAGCTTTGGACTCCCAACAGCCTTGCAGGGTTCAGGGAACACGGGTCAACACGCTTCTACAAGTAGTGTAGCACGAAGCCCGCTTGGCTCAGAGTAGATATTGGAAGGAAACGTTTGCATGGGGCAGACGGAGAGGCTGCCCTCCCCCCTTCCCTGTCCTTCAGAGCCTGCGTGGTTTTCCAAATTTCCAAAGTTCAGGGCTGACCCACAATGTCGTCCACTCTCGGGTTGCCAAGCCAGTCAGCCGGCCGCCTCGCTTCGGCCGACCGCGGGAACCCAGACACGGCGCTGCCGGGATGCTGCAAACTCTGTCTCCACAGGCCCCACACAGCCAGGCCGGGACCCCAGGCCCAGTCGCCTACCCGCACCTTTCCTCCCTCCCTGTCGCTCCCTCTCTGTGTCCTCGCCCGCCCTCTCCCCCTGTCCTCTCTGCCCTCCCTCTGTGTCCCTTCCTCCCGGTGTGCGGTCTCTCTGTCCCTCTCTCTCTTTTGCTTTCCCCCTGCCCCCACCTACCGCTTTCCCTCCCTCACTCGCTGACTCTGCCAGGACCACCCTTTGGGCCGTGGGTGCGCAGCCATGCTCCAGGTGACCCGAGCGGCCCCCTCCTGGGCACAGGAGGCCCCTCAAAGTCACGGGGCTTCAGGCAAACACACAAGCAATCCCGGCCGTGACAGTGGGACGGGGCACACCCAGCCGTCCAAAGCAGTGACTGCCTGCAGGCCACACGCACAGGCCAGGGGGACGTGGGAACAGAGAGCAGTCAGGCCCTCGGCCTTGCCCTGTGGCGGGCAGGCAGCCTCAGAGGTGCTGGAAGCCAAGGGACTACCCAGGGTGAAGCAGGTGGGATGAAACTGCAGGTGCTGACGAGGTTGGGAGGGCGGCAGTGCTTGGCGTTTCTGCACTTTTGCAACTTCCGTCGCTTGCTCTCAGCCGGGAAGGTCCGGGTGGCTCCTGCCTCTCTTTCCGTAGCACGTGCCGGCGAGGCTCCTTGACCCAAGGCAGATCCTGAAACACCCCAAGATATTGGCCGTGACGGGTGACCAGGACAGAGACGTGCTCAGCTACATGACCCATTTGGAGGTCAGTCCTGGGAGACGGAGGCTGGGGGAGGACCGGTGGGCGTGGGGTTTGAGCAGGAGGGGGCCGGGCAACGTGGTTCAGTGCTGCAGCCAGGCAAACAGCTCGGGGCACCTAGAAGACACGTTCCCCCTTCCCGTCCTCTTTCTTCGGCGGGGCAGGTGGAGGTACTGGGCCATCCCAAATACCGCTTCAGTTTGATGTTTTCCATTGGAAGCAACCCCTACTTCCAGAACAAAGTGATCATTAGGGTGTATCGCCTTAGCATTGCCGGTGGGAGTGAGCTTGAGCTTCGAGGATGTTCGGGGCGGGCGGGGGGGAGCACTTGGGAACGGGAGGGGAGGTGCGTGAGGTCTCCAGCGTGGGGTGGACCAGGCCCAGGAGGGAGACCGGCTGGGAGGTTGAGAGGAAGTGAAGGCGAGAGGGCGTGGGTCCTAGGCCGTGGAGAGCCTCTCCTAAATTTTCCCTTCCTGCAGGATATAGGGCGTGTCGTTCCACACCTGTCCAGTGTTTTGGGACTATGAACATGGATCTGGCTGCCACAGGCACGACACCACCAGCCTTAACTTCTTCAACTGGTTGTGTGACCCCAGCGTCCCAGGTTCTAACAGGATCGCCGAGGTGGGGCCCCTGGCGGCCTTCGTCGGCCGGGCTGATGCCCGAGCCCCGGCTGCTTGGAACGGGGTCCAGGGCCTGTGCTCAGCTGGCCTGTTTCGCCTACCAGGTCGTCATCGAAGACCTGTGGCCCAATCCTCTGCTGTACTACCCGAGTTAGGAAGGCATCCGAAGGGAATGAACTGCGAGGAGTGCCTGTCGGTGAGAAGCCAGGGCTGCTGGGTCCTGACTTGTGTGTGTGGAAGTTGCCGTGGGACAGGCAGATTAGTGGTGGGGAAACTGAGGTTCAGAGGAGACTGGGCCCCAGCTCACCCAGGGAGCGGGTAGCAGGGTGAGAAGTGAACCTAGGGGAACTCAGCACACATCCAGGTGGGTGCGTCCATGCGGGCAAGTTCAGGCCCCCCATGCTGGCAGCCGGAACGTCCCAGGTCACACGGGAGAAGCAAGGTTTCTCCACCCCGTTATTCTGAACTGACACCTGTGCGCATCAGCCCCTTTCTCAGGACCCCGGCCTCTCGTTCAGTTGGGGATGTTCTGCCAGTCTTTTCGATTGGAGCTCCTTTTCCCAGCCCGCTCCTTGCCGAAATTCCCCCACTTCCCTCCATGTTCCGGACCCCCCCGTGGCTTCCCACGGCCTCATGGCCATTCTTGGGAATGGCACTGGGCCATGGGCTGGAGGCTCCTGAGTCTCTAGGTGAGGAGGAACAGGATCTCACGAGGACAGAGGACACCCTCATCCCGCCTTGGCTATCCTTGGCATTATGCAATTTCACGAATCCCTAACGTGTATGTGTGTGTGTGTGTGTGTGTGTGTGTGTGCACGCGCGCGTGCGCCCAGGTCACGGTAGCTGTGTGGACGTGGACCACACAGATCTCAGAGTCTGACCAACCAGAAGATGTCAAGGAGATATTCACCACTGTGAACGATGGGAGGATGAGTTAGGTGGTGCTTTGCCTGCACAGGACAGAAATGGGGGAAAGGATCACGTGTGGCAGCTCTGGAGAGTATCCAGCACGTATCTGAACAGATGGCGAGAGACATAAGTTAAGAAGGGCTGTGCATCTGTGTGTGGGTTTGTCCTTGGAGCCAGGACAGGGCGAGGAGGCTATCTGCCTCATGAGACCCTCCAACCCCCGCCGTGTGGAATTGCCTATGTGGCGGTGATGTTCAGCATGGGCACAGGGCAGGCCAGGGCATGGCATGAGGACATCCGAGGCAGGCTCAAGAGGAGGGCGGAAAAGGCAGACGTCTGTTCATTAGTGTCTGATACTTCAGGGCAGGGCACACAGGTGGGGAATTGTCCTGGAGAGCAGGACCCTCGTGGCTTGGTGGCTCCTCGTCCCGCCCATTGACACCACTTAGGGAGCTTGGCCCAGTACCCTTGCTCCTGGAAGCATGCCCCGCACGGCTGTGATGCGTTCCCATGCATGCATCTGTCAGGAGCACTGCAAAACCCCTGTGTCCTGGGAGGACGAAGGAGGAGGCTGTCTCTCGTGGTCCCTGTGGACCCACGCTGTCCCGCGACGCAAAACCCGCCCACAGGGGACAGTTAGAAGGACGCATGAGGGAAGTCAGGTGTGAGTGGTGGAAGATAATGCGGCTTTGTGAGTGGGCTGTGTGAGGGAGGTCTGCGTTTGGCTGTCTGTGTGTGCGTGTGCGTGCATGTGTGTACTTGCACGTGCAGCCACCTGAGCATGCCTCTATGCCGGGGATCGTGTATGTTTGTGTGGTGTGTGTGAGTTTTAATGTGCACATGTGTGCATGGGAAGAGTTCAAGCCTGTGGACCGGAGACCATGTGTCTTAGTGTGTGTATCGGGAGGGTGTTTTTGCAGGTGTACGGTTGTGTGTTTGCGAGGCCACGTGTGTGTGCTTTGTGTTGGGACCCTGGGTGTTTATGTGTTGTGTGGTTGCATGCCCACGTATGTGTTGGTGTGTGTGGCCAAGTGTACATGTTTGTGTGCCACAGACCTTGTGAGTTGGCGTGTGTTCCCTGAGTGTGTTTGCACACGAATAGGCGTGTGTGTGCGCGCGTGTACAGCCAAGTGCACATACCTGTGTCTGGGCACTGTGTGTGTTTCTATTTCATGTGTGTTTGCATGTGTGTGTATGTGTGTATGTGTGCGGCCATACGTGCATGCCTGTGTGCCGGTGATACAGTGTGTTTCCCAGGGTTGTGTGAGTGTGTGTTTGTGTGTGTTTCTTGTGCACCTTAATATGTGTTCCTATCAAGGCCTTGCCTGTGCACTGGAGATCATATGCGTTTGGTTTGTGTTTCCTGAGTGGCTCTTTGCCTGCACACAGTGGACTGTGTTTGTGGCCAAGTTGAATGCCTGTGTACGGGGACCATGTGTGTGTTGCGTGGTCCGTGGGTTTCCCAGGGCATATGAATGTGTGTGTGCATGCTAGCAGAAATCTGCCTGGCTGTGTGTGCTAGTCCCTGGGTGTATGGTGTGTGCATGTGTTTTCAGGCGCACCTGGGTGTGTGACTTTCTGTGGGGCTTTGTATGTATGGACGTGTGCCAGGGACCTTCCGTGTGAGTGTTGAGTATTTGTGTGCTTTCATGCACAATGGTGTCTGTTGTGTGTCTGTGTGTTTGCAGGCCTTTGGCTGATTGTGTGTGTGTGTGTGCGCACTTCTGTAGCCACCAGTTCATGCCTGTGTTGGAGATTGTGTGTGTGATTGGTGTGTGTGTGTGTGTTGCATTAGCATGTGTGTATTTGGGTGGTCATGTGTGCAGACCTGTGTGCCGAAAACACGCGTGGCTGTGTGTGCGTTGCATATATATGTGTTGGCATGAGCGCGTGTGTGTATGTGTGTGTGTCTGTGGTTGCGGGACCAGCAGTGTATGCCTGTGTACTGAAGACCGTGTGTGTTCCTTGAGTCTCTGTGTGTTGTACGGGCTGTGTGTGTGTGTGTGTGTGTGTGTGTGTGTGTGTGTGTGTTTCCAGGGCCAATTGTGTATTCTTCTGTGCTGGAGGTTTGTATATGTTTTGTGCATGGAATTACACGTGCAAAAGTGTGTGTGTGTGTGTTGGGTAGCTCAGCACACATGCCTGTGTGCCAGAGACTATGTGGGGTGCATGTGTGCATGTTTGCATTAACACGTGCATGTGTGTATGTTGGTATGGCTCGTGCATTCCTGTGTGACGCAGACCGTGTGTATCTGTTCCCTGTGGGTATCCTGAGGGCAGGTGTGTGTGTGTGTGTGTGTCTGGGTGAGGGCCAGTTGTTTATGCATGTGTGCCTAAGACCATGTGTATTTGTTGCACCTGTGTCTATGGGAGTTCTTGGGCAGAGGGGGTTGTGTGTGTGTGTGCCGGGCCAAGCGTTTATGGCTATGCCAGAGACCTTGTGTGAGTGTTGTGTGTGTGTTTGCGAGTGCAGCTGTGTGTGTTTGCATGGGCAAGTGCGCATGGGTTTGTGCAGCACGTGTGTGTTTGTGTGTTATGTGATCTGAGTGTGTGTGCATGCACTGGTGTGAGTATAAGTGGGTGTGTGCAGCCACATGCATGCCTGTGGGCCTCAGATTGTGTGTGTGTGTGCACGCCTGTGTGAGAGAGAGAGAGAGAGTGGTGCCTGTCAGCATGGGTTTGTGTCTGCGTGCATGCGTGTGGCCATCTTCTTTCCCATGTGCTGAGCCCGGGTGTGTGGGTGTGTGTCATGTGTGTGTGTTTGCATGTGCCTGTGTGTGTTGTGTCTCTGTGTGTTTCCAGGCATGTGTGTGTGTGTGTGTGTGTGTGTTTGTGTGTCCACAGGCGCATGCCTGTGTAGACCGTATGTGTGTGTGTTGCGTTTCTAAGTGTTTGCATGTGCACACGTGTTTATGAGTGCATGTGTAGCCCCCGGGCAGGAAAGGAGAGGTCCTGCGGGATTTCCAGCTCTGCCGATGATGGAGAAAGAGGCAAGAGGCCAAGTGCAGCCACGTCCCTCCAGACACACAGGTCTTGTTTGTATTCCGTGGTTATTCAGGGGTCTGTCTCCCCTCTCGATGAACAGACACACAGAGGTGAAGGCAAGGAGGATGCAGTGAGAGTTGGCAGGCGGGTGTGAGGCACACCACCCATCTGTGCTGCTTGCACGGATGGTCCCAGGTGTGGGAAATAGCTAGGGGTTTCCGTCTCCTTCCCAGGACGCACACCTCTTGTCATTGGCCCTTCTCACCTTCCCTCCCCAGCAAGGACAATGCCAGCGTCTGTCATTGAACAAATGTCACTCGGGAGTGCCAGTGGACTTGGACAGCATCCACATGAAGGGCGAACAGATGGAAAACATGGTCCAAGACCGTGGGGGCGCATATGAAATCCACTCTGGAGGAAACGTGTGGAGACCCGGTCGGGGACTAGGCCTGGATGTATGTGCATGCTTCCCCCAACTGAGACGGGGGGAGGGGGAGTACAAGGAGCCCCTGCTTGTCAGTGATGACTGGATAGACTGGCTTGCATTGATGCCAGACCAACGGCCCCAAGCCTACTTTGCTGGCTCAAAACCACTCGTGGGCATTCTCTCACCACATTTGTGGGCCAGCTCTGGGGACGTGATGGCCCGGCTTGATATTCTGCTCACGGTCTCACCCGGCTGGCCCGGAGCGGGGAAGTCGAGAGTGGATGCGTTCTCCTCTGCAGGCCAGATGACCCGGGAACCCCTTCCTGGGGCATTCATGCTGTTGGCAGAATGCAACACAAGATGCTCCATCTCTGGTGGTGAAGGCGTTCGTGCTGCCTGTCACCTGGGTGCCATGTTCAGCTCCTTGCCGCCTGGCCTTGGCCTTCCAAAGAGTGAGCACTGAGGTCACCGACCCAGCAGACTGCATCCACCTGCCACCCTCTCCACAGTGTTCGCCCAGACTTCCTCTTCAGGGAGGGGCATCTGGATCCCCTTTGCTGTATGCCTCCAGGAAAAGCATATGTTTTCTGTCATCCGGTTTGGTTTAGTTGATCTTATTTGTTCTAAAAAAAAGTTTTTTCTTTGCAATGTCCCATCTTTACAGCTAACTGTATTCATGATTTCTTCATTTACCGCGACTCCTTTATTTTTTTAATTTTAATTTCAATTGCAGTTAATTTAATATATCGTGCCATATTACTTGTCTGTGTTTATAATCATTTTTCAGTTTCAAACAAGTACTTTGTCTCTATATAGCTGCTCTATGCTTAATTCCTATAATCTTTTTAATTCAAGCCACCATCTCATGATGTTAAGACAGTTTTAATAACTAAGATTGTATTTCTTGTTTGTGGTTTGCCTTTTTCCCCTTTGTTAACTTGTTTAGTTACATATGGAAAATCCAAAGGAAAACTCCTTCTTTCATGTTTATTTTTATATAACTAAGGGTTTTATGTACATTGTGTATTAATTTTTTTATGTTTTACTAACTACTTCAAGCTTTATAATTGTCTTATTCTCTTTAACAACTGAAATAGAATAAGTTTAGGCGTATATGTTTTTGATAGAACACATGAGCGCTCTGAAGTTTTATGAGGTGTGATTATGTATTTGTCAACTTTTCAATTTGATTTATTTTTTTATATTATCTTATTAACTATTATCACAAGTCATGGTGGAAGGTTTTACATTTTTGAAATTTTAATTGTTAAAATCTTTTTTTTTACAATGTTAAAAGAATGTCATTTTAATGGATAGAATTGATGCTTTTCTAAGGAATAACTGCAGAGAAGTTAGGGTCTTAATTCAACTGTTTTGTTTTAATTGGAAGTTCTGATCTCTTTTTTTTTTTTTTATCACAGTGTGACCAGATTGGTACTGGTCATTATAACCACTGGTTTACAATAGACTCTGCATTACAAGAATCATTAATGATGAAAGTGGCAGTGTTGCCTGTTTATGAAGACTAGATGACTTTGGCTTTTCCACCCAAGGCATGAGTGCCTGGTTTAGGGGATGACCTGTTTTGGCTGATGTGGAAAATATCCAGGAATAGTGTGGGCTGACAATGGTAGCAAGTGCCTTTAGACTGGTAAAGCCTATCTGTCTCCAGCTGCCATTTCCAGACACTGGTCTGCACATAACAGCACTGCCAGGAGTCACAGGTTCCTGTGAAGGCAATGGTAGAATTTTGATTAAAGCCACTGTCTTAAATTCTTACTTATTATTAGACTTTGTTAGTTGGAAAAGAGAAAAACTATTCAGAAAATAAAGAGGTCTCAAATAGCTAGCAGCCAATCAATATAATTACCAAATAGATTCTTCTCATAGGAAACTACTGATAATGCCATTGACCGTTAGTCCATGAAGATGGCATTTATAAAGGCAAATTAAGGTTTCAGATATGATGAAATTTAGAAGCCATGTATTAGAATATACAGAATTATATGAAATTCCTAATTTCTATGGACACCACCAAAACAGCATTTCAGTGTGGATAGTTAAGAATAACAAGTGTCAGATAAACCAGAGATTAATAGCATACATTTTTGAGGAAGTTTGTTCTGTAAGTAATTTTGTTTATTCCCACTGAACAAAAACCCAATTTCTTATATTTATAACTTACTAATTGCATGGTCTACATTTTTATATGTAGAAAAATTTATAGTTTCTATGAATTAGAATTAAAAAAGGAACAGGAACTGTTTACCACATTCGTATCAGAGCCTTTCTCCTGAGTAATGAAGCAGATAATAGAACTGCCAATGTCAGGGTGGAGGTGGGCACAGCCTGAAGCTCCCATCACCTGCATCTGTAACATTTCTGGATTCTCATCTGTTTCTCCTAGAAAAACAGGTATAAAATAAGAAGTCCAAGAGATATAGCCTGCATTGTAACATTAACTAATGAGATGATATCATCATCACTTTAAATTATCTCTAAGTTTTAATGCCAAAAAACTTCATTTATTTTGTTATCACCTTCTTACTGCACATATTTATCCATTCTAATAATTTTCTTCACTTTTTAAATGCCATTCCAAATAATTTGCAATTTTATTTTCATTTGTAAAATATATTTCAAGTCATATCTAACTTCATTTTCTTAAGTATAAGTAAACACAATGACCTATGTTTTTCATTATTATAAAGTTAGCACATTTAGGAAGCAGTCCATGTCTACTTTATTTACTAAACTTGACTGTACACAGAAAGATCTACCTTGTATCATTTTGCACATTTGAAATCTTATGTAGTCATTATCAAAACGATCATTTTATAAAACCAAAACAAATCCCAGAGAATATCTCTGAGTTTGATCAAAAATTTAAAATTAATAATGGAGACAATATTGGCTAGAATTCTTATCTGAATTTTAACATCAAACAAATGGATCCCCCATCTCACATATTTTAGAACCACTGTCCCAATAAGCAAATTAACTACTGACCTGGTTTGAGAACTCTTGGCCCAGAAAGCCAGCATTCTGAGCTACTGAGGTTCTTCAGATGTCCCAATGGTGCTAAGAGCTGAATGGGAGTCTGGACCTCTTGAAGGAGCAGCAGTGCTAGATCATTTCTTGCTGCCCCACTCACCAACCGAAATCTCTCATGCAGTAGAATGTTAGACACCTTAATAACTCTCAGAGGTGCTCCAGGGTGCTTCAGGCCTAGTATTACAGCAGTGTCTTCAGGATTCCTAAGTGTGTAGTTAGAGACTAATTAGAATATATTCACTAGGATATATGAGCCCTTAACAGCCATCAGTATTAGGCTTTGTAATGTATTCCATTAGCTATGATGTATAAAGTTCCTACTTTACCTGTAGGGAAATCAGAACACTATGAAAACTCAAAATTCATACACAGTGGAATTAGGGAGGTATTAACTAAGGGAAATATCAATCAAACACACTGAGGCAAATTTCTTGCCTAGCCTGATGCAAAGATTCTATAGAGATAAGAGATACTGTTCAGACATAATATGAAGTGAATTAATTCAAAGAAGACTTCAACAAACTACTTTGAAAATACTGTAGCACAATGTATTATATGAAGCAGGATGCAAACTTACATGTTCCTGACACAGTGGGCAGCAGTGAGAACCCAAGAGCTGCTAACAAGGGAACCACTGCAAATTTGACTGCCACAGCTGATGATCATGGCTTGCCAAGGCATGGTATATCGTAGAGAAATTCGATCTGCTAAAGCTGAGAATAAAAGTAAATTCAGTAGAATCGTCATCTGTAGCCCATCTTTAAAGTTTTTCATCCTTCCTATCCCTTCTAAACTTATCACTGTTACTAAAATTGACTTGCAAACACACAGTCTGTATTGTTACATATATGCTATTTCCCTAAAAGGAATAATTGCCTTATTGTTATGTTTCCAGATCCATTATTTCTTTATGGTCAAGTTTAATTACCTTTCATTTGTCAAACTATTGGGAACTATTATAGGTCTCTTCCCAAGGGGAATTCTTTTTCAGCTGTTAGTTTGCTTAGTTAGGAGTCATTAACATAGTAAGCAATAAAAAAAGAAGCAAAATTTATTTGACCATTTATTGGAGAAATAAAGTTAAAAATTTAAGTGGAACAGAAGGAACTGAGCTTAATTACTTTTTAAGAATTCAGTGACACTTAGGAGGGGATGATGGTGGTATAGCAGGAAGACACTATAGTCACCCCATGCAATGAACACAACTATATAACCATCATATTGTCTGAAATGCAAAATAATTTGATCTGAAGACTGAGAGAACAAATTATACAGCAAAAGAGACAGAAGCAGCCATATCAAAGAAAGCAGGAAGTGTGGAGATGTTGTTTGGGAGAGAAATGGCTCATGGCCACTGCAGTGGGTAGGGAGCAATGATGTAAAAGAAGGGTGACAGACAGACTAGCACACATAGCAGTGCACAAGGATAACAAACCCCATAGGAATTAGCTTGGAAAGTGAAAGGGGCTGAATTTTGTGGTTTTAAAGTCAGTAGGCTTGGCTCTGGGAGAGCCCAGAGGCCTTGAGGCTGCTCCTAGAGAAAAGACAGGTAAACAGCCTGGGAACATACAGTGTGGAAACAGCAATCTGAAGAGCACCTGGGCCACACAGCAGAGAGGCTTCAGTTCAGAGAATGTCCCAGAGGCAGTGTTCATAGACAGGCCATCTCCAGGAACAAAGGATCTAGAAAGTACCATTTACGTCCCCTGCCCCTCAGAATAAACACAGGGCCACCTGCGGTAACCAGTGCAGCATGGTTGCTTGCTACACAACTTTTTTACACCATGTTCCACCCCTTTGTGCTCTGGCAAGACTGCCCTTCTCAGTCAAATTTGCCTCTGTCTCAGTGTGGTGGCTTTTTCACCATGGTGGGCTTCCCATAAGCCTAGTACAAACTCCTGCCTATGTCACATCTCCCAACCTGAGAGTTTTGTGAAGCCTTGCATCCAGAGGCAGTGGTAACACATCTCATTTCACAAGCAGTCCAGAACACACCTAGTTAAAACCAACCACATTCAGGCCAGAGTTTAAACACTACCCAGAGCAGGTGAAGAGAGCCACTGTAAAAGACTGGCTGAAATGATAAAGTGGCCAGAATGAAACAAAAGAACAAAGGCAGCACACACTGGAAGCATGCCTGGAAGTGGCAGCATTTGGGGACCAGTAATACGATACAGCAGGTCACTAGAGGACCTCTTCTTCCTAAGGCCATTACTGTCCGAAGAGGAATTGTAGCTAACCTCCCTAACACAGAGAAATAGGCATGGAGACTTAGACAAAATAAAAAGATGGAGAAAGCTGTCTTAAATGAAAGAACAAGATAAGGCCAAGGCCAGATCTCTAAGCAAAACTGCTATAAGTGGCATGCTTGATAGAGGATTCAAAATAATGGTCATAAGGATACTCACTGGATTGAGAAAAGACTGGAAGGCATCAGTGAGACTACTAACACAAAAAATAACATAGGAGATAAAGGGCTTAATAAATGAAATGAGAAACATTCTTGATGGCATGAAGAATAGAAGAAATGAGGAACAAATTAATGATCTAGGAGACAGAATAATGGAAAGTAATCAAGCTGAACAAAAGAGAGAAGAGAGAAGTACACAAAATGAGAATAAACTCAGTGACTCCATCAAATGTAATAACATTCATTTTATAGGAGCCAAGAAGTAGAGAGAAAAGGGGGCACAGAAATTATTTAAAGAGATAGTAACTGAAACTCCCCTAATCTGGAGAAGGAAACATATCCAGATGCACGAAGCACAGAAACCCCTCCACAAAATCAACAAAAGTAGACCCACACCAAGATTTAAACTTACACCAAGTAATTAATTTAATTTAATTCCACCAAGTAATTAAACTAGCAAAATACAGTGACAAGACAAAATTTTGAAAGCAGCAAAACAAAAGAAGACAGTTACATACAAGGAAAATGCATAAGGATAAGAGTGGATTTTCAGCAGGAAGGAGTGGCATGATATTTTTAAAGTGCTAAATGCGGAAAATCTGCAGCCAAGAATACTCTATCTAGCAAGGCTATCCTTCAGAACAGAAGGAAAGATAGTTTTCCAGGCAAAAGACAACTAAAGAAGTTGGTGACCAGTAAACCAGTTCTGCAAGAAATATTAAAAGGGGACTCTTTGAGTGGAAACAGGAGACCAAAAGTTATAGTAGGAAGGTAGGAAACATATGAGGAGTAAAAATTAACACTTCTATAAAATGTCATGCAAGGAACTCAGAAAATAAAAGGATTTAAAATATGACAGCATACGGGGACTGGGTGGCTCATTTGGTTAAGCCCCTTGATTTTGGTCTGGTTTATGATCTCAGGGTTTTGAGTTTGAGCCCAAGTCCAGCTCCATGTTGGGCATAGAGTCTGTTTAAGATTCTCTCTCTCCCTTTCCCCCATCCCTCCCCTCCCCTCTTGCTCACGCTTTCTCAAAAAATAAACAAATAGATAAATAAAGAGATAAATAACAGCAGATATTAAAATGAGAGGCGGAAAGGAGTAAAGAATGGTTTCAAGCTTAAATGACCATAAACTTAATATAGACTGCTACATGTAGAAGATATTATATACAAACCTAATGGTAACTACAAATCAAAGACACTAATAAATATGCAAAGAATAAAGAAAAAATAACCAGGTATATCACTAAAGAAAATCAGCAAACCATTAAAGAAAGACAAGAATGTATCAAAGAAAATCTTCATAAACAACCACAAAGCAAATACATTGATATGTATTTAACAATAATTATGTTGAATGTAAATGGAGTGAATATTCCAATCAGAAGACAAAGAGTGACACAATGGATGTGTCCATCCATGGGGAAGACCCATCTGTATGCTGTCTATAATAGACTCATTTGAGACCTAAAGACACCTGCAGATTGAAATGAGGGGATGGAAAAACATTTATCATGCAAATGGCTATAAAAAGAAAGCCGAAGTGGCAATACTTTTATTGTACAAACTAGACTTTAGATTTTTTAAAAAATTTTTTTTGACAGAGAGAGAGAGAGAGAGCACAAGCAGGGGGAGTGGCAGGCAGAGGCAGAGGGAGAAGCAGGCTCCCCACGGAGGAGGGGGAGCCCAATGTGGGACTCCATCCCAGGATCCCGGATCCCAGGATCATGACCTGAGCCGAAGGCAGTCGCCCAACCAACTGAGCCACCCAGGCACCCCAAACTGGACTTTTAAACAAAGACTATTAACAAAAGACAAAGAAGGGCACTATATAATCATAAAGGGGACAATCCAACAAGAAGATCTAAAACTTGTAAATATTTATACACCCAACATGGGAGAACCCAAATACATAAAGCAGTTAATAACATTAAGGAACTCATTGATAATAATGAAATAATAGTAGTGGACTTTAACACCACACTTACATCAATGGACAGATCATCCAAACAGAAAATCAACAAGGAAACAGGGCTTTAAATGACATAATGGACCAGATAAACTTAACATATATAATCATGACATTCCAACCTAAAAGAGCAAAGGACACATTCTTTTCAAGTGCATTTGGGTCATTCTCCAGAATAGATCACATGTAAGCCCACAAAACAGGCCTCAAGAAATTCAAGATGGAAGTCATACCATGCATCTTTTCTGACCACAATGCTATAAAATGAGAAATTAACCACAAGAAAAAAAAATCTGGAAAGACCACAAATACATGGAAGTTAAACTAAATATAAGTAATGAATAAGTGAACCAGGAAATCAGAGAAGGAATAAAAAAGTACATGGAAATAAATGAAAATGAAAACACAACAGTCCAAAACTGTTGAGTTTCATCAAAAGTGGTCCTAAGAGGGAAGTACATAGCAATACATACCTAGTTCAACCAGCAAGAAAAGTCTCAAATAAGCTCACCTTACACCTAAAGGAGCTAGCGAAAGAACAATAAACAAAGCCTAAAACCAGGAGAAGGAAGGAAATTATAAACATGAAAACAGAAATAAATGATATAGAAACTAAAAACAACAACAGAACAGATCAATGAAACCAAGAGCTGGTTCTCAGAAAAATACTAATAAAATTGATAAGCCTCCAGGCAGATTTATCAAGAAGCAAAGAGGAAGGACTAAAATAAATAAAATTACAAATGAGAGAGAAATAACAACCAACACCACAAAAATACAAACAGATATACAGATAATTATAAGAAAATATGAGAAACTATATGCCAACAAACTGGACAACTTGGAAGCAATTGGTAAATTCCTAGAAAAAGGAACAGAAAATTTGAAAAGATTGATTACCAACCTATAAATTGAATCAGTAATAATAATGATAAAAAAAAACTCCCAACAAACAAAAGTCCAGGATGAGATGTCTCCCCAGATGAATTCTACCAAACATTCAGAGTTAATACCTATTCTCAAACTATTCCTAAATACAGAAAAGGAAGGATCACTTCCAAATCCATTCTATGAGGAGAGAATTACTCTAAAATCAAAACCAGAGAAACGCTCCACTAAAAAAGACAATAGGCCAATATCTGATGAACACGGATGGAAAAATTCCTGAGAAAATACTAGCAAATCAAATAGAACAATACATTAAATAAATCATTCACCCACTCAAATCGGATTTATTTCTGAGTGGTAGGTGGTTCAATTATCACAAATCAATGTGATATACCATCAATAAAAGGATAAAACCATATGATTATTTCAAGAGACACAGGAAAAGCATTTGACAAAGTACAAATATCCATTCATGATAAAGATCCTCACCAAGGTAGATTTAGAAGGAACATACTGCAACATAATAAAGGCCATATATGAAAACCCCAGACACCATCAACCACAATGGCAAAAAACAGAGCTCTTTCCCTATTTAGGAAAAAAAAAATGATGTCCACTCTCACCACTGTTATTAATCATAGTATTAGAAGTCCTAGCCTCGGCAATCAGATAAGCACTAGAATCAAAGGCATCCAGTCAGCAAGAAAGACAAAAATTCAGGTAGAACTGATAAAGTCAAGTCTCAGGATACAAAGTAAATGTGCAGAAATCTGTTACATTTCTATACACCAATTAATGAGCAGCAAAAAGAGAAATTAAGAAAGCAATCCCATTTACAGTTTTACCGAAAACAATAAGATATCTAGGAATAAATGTAACCAGAGGTTTGAAAGACCTGCACTCTGAACTGTAAAACACGGATGAAAGAATTTGTAGAGCACACAAAAAATGATGAACATCCCACAGTCATGCACTGGAAGAAAAATTACTTGAAAAGGTCTCTAACCCACAGCAATCTACAAATTTAATGTAATCCTATCAAAACACCACCAGGGTTTTTCATAGAGCTAGAAAAATCCAAAAATTTGTTTGGAACCACAGAAGAACTTTGTTTTTAAATTATTTTACGTATATATTTTTATTATTATGTTCAGTTAGCAAACATATACAGAAGAACTTTAATTGTCAAAGCAATGTTGAAAAAGAAAAGTTAAGCTGGAAGCAGTACATCTAGTCTTCAAGTTATATTACAAAGCTGTAGTGATCAATACAGTATGGTACTGGTACAGAATATACAGATACATAACACACAAAAATAGATCAATGAAACAGAATAGAAAATCCAGAAATAAACACACAATTTTGTGGTCAACTAATCTTTGACAAAGCAGAAAAGAATATCCAATGGCAAAAAGACAGTCTCTTCAACAAATGGTGTTGGGAAAACTGGACAGTCATATGCAGAAGAATGAAACTGGACCACTTTCTTACAGCATACACAAAAATAAACTCAAAATGGATTAAATGTGAAAGCTGAAACCATTAAAATCCTAGAAGAGAGCACCTATAGTAACTTCTCTTGACATCAGCCACAGCAACTTCTTACTAGACACATCTCCTGAGGCAAAGGAAACAAAAGCAAAATTTAACTATTGGGACTTCATCGGGATAAAAAGCTTCTGTACAGAAAAGGAAACAATCAACAAAACTAAAGGCAGCCTGCAGAATGGGGAAAGATATTTCTAAACAATGTATCTGATAAAAGGCTAGTATCGAAAATATAAAAAGCATTTGTTAAACTTAACACCCAAAAGCCCAAACCCCAGTTAGGAAATTTTCAGAAGATATGAACAGATATTTCTGCAAAGAAGACATCCAAATGGCCAACAGACACATGAAAAGATGCTCAACATCACTCATCATCAAGGAACTACAAATCAAAACCACCATGAGTTATCACCCCACACTAGTCAGAATGGCTAAAATTAAAAAAAAAGAAGAAACAACAGATGTTGGCAAGGATGCAGAGAGGAACCCTCTTGCACTGTTGGTGGGAATGAAAACTGGTGCAGCCACTCTGGAGAACAGTATGGAGGTTCCTCAAGACATTAAAATAAAACTGCACTATGACCCAGCAATTGCAGTACCAGGTATTGACCCTCAGAATAAACAATACTGATTCAGAGGGGTACATGCTCCCTGATGTTTATAGTAGCAATGTCCACAATAGCCAAGATATGGAAGCAGCCCATCGACAGATGAATGGATAAAGAAATGTGGTACATATATACTTTGGAATATTACTCAGTCATCAGAAAGGAATGAAATCTTGCCATTTGCAATGACAAGGATGGAACTAGAAGGTATTATTCTAAGCAAAATATGTCATTCAGAGAAAGACAAATACCATATAATTCACTCACATTTGAAATTAAAAAAAAAAAGCGATGAGCAAAGGGGGAAAAAAAAGAGAGGCAAACCAAGAAACAGACTGTTAATTCTAGAGAACAAACTGATGGTTACCAAGGGGAACTCGGTGGAGGATGGGTGAAACAGGTGATGGGAATGAAGCAATGCACTTGTTGTGATGAGCACATGGTGTTGTATGGAAGTGCAGAATCGCTATATTGTACACCTGAAAGTAATATTACCATGTATGCTAACTGGAATTTAAATAACAACTTTAAAATTTAAACCTTAGTGTGATGTGCAGTTGTTACTTTAAATATGATTTTCAGGTTTGCCACTTAGGAAAGTGAAGTTTAGAGTTTGTCATAAAAGTTTTGAGTTGAAGTAATACATATATAAATTGAAATATGGTAGAGATAAGAAGATAAGAAGTTCTTTGCTCAGATATTTCAAAGTCCTCATCACTTTGACAATTAACACAGTGTAATTCCCTGGATAGTCTAGATTCTGTCTTCACCTATTCTCTTCCCTTACTCTTTTTATACATCTTATCTCTACCATTATTTCAATTTATATATGTATTAACTACTATTACTTCAACTCAAAACTTTTGGGACAAACTCTAAAATTCACTTTCCTAAGTTGCAAACCTGAAAATCATATTTAAAGTAACAACTGCACATCACACTAAGGTTTAATTTTTTAAAGTTGTTATTTAAATTCCAGTTTGCATACATGGTAATATTACTTTCAGGTGTACAATATAGCGGTTCTACACTTCCATACAACACCATGTGCTCATCACAAGTGCTTTAGAGGGTAGGAATTGGGGGGATGGGTTATTAATACCCTGGTGGTGGGTATTAAGGAGAGCATAATGAAAGGAGCACTGGTTGTTATACACAAACAAGGAATCATGGAACACTACATCAAAAACTAATGATGTGATGTACAGTGATTGACATAACATAATGAAATAAATTTTTTTAAAAAAGATTTAAAAAAGCACCCATTACTATGGATAGGACAGTATGAACATGATAAATAGGTTTAATTAGGTGAAAATATAATATGGAGAAATATGATTTGTTAGAAATAAATTTCTAAGGAAAGAAAAGTGAGGTTGTCATTGATGATAGTATGACAGATTTCATAATAGTAAGGAAAAGAAAGATGGTCACAATGTAACAGATTTCAGTAGAGCATATTAGAGAAATTTTTATATATATTTCTACCAAGAAAGTATATTCTCAACTTAAAATTCTGACATAACTTTTGTTAAGATTCTGTGGTAGTAAAGACGTTCACGTGAGAAGAATAAAAAGTTTGAGTGTCTATGCTAACCTTGTTCCCTCTTTCTATACTGATAATGTGATTAAACCATTCTAGTTCTATGGGTATCACAGTAAATAAGAAAATTATTATAATCACGTCATCTGTATCAGAAAGAAATATTATGGCAGTTAAATAATACACCAAGGATGAAATACCTTTGGAAGTCATAAGGTTAATGATTCCTAATATTTGGTATTAAAAACTCATGCATTTCTCTGGGAAAAAACTCTCCCCCTCCTTTTCTATTTCCATTATCCTTTTCTCTTCATTTTTTTTTCATACCTCCCTGACTACCATTTTCTTGGGCCTTACTCTGAGGCTGTGGCAGAGAGATGAACTGTGGCCGAACAGAAGCAGGAGTGGCAGTAAAAGCTGAGTTGTTTGTAGAGGTAGAGACTGAAAGGGAGATGGAAGCAGAGGTAGTCATGGCCCCTTGCTGGGACCCTGGTGCATGGCTGGGCCGTGTGACTCCCTGAAGCCAAAAAAGGAAAGGTCTCCCTTGGCTGAAGACGTAGGGCTTTGTGCAATGTTCATCAAAGTGACTCAAAATTCCCACCTGCACCCATGTGTCCTTTTGTTGTAGATGGCATACCAGAGGTGCCCCTAAGTCACCCTGCAAGAAACAAAGAGCAAAATGTCCATGTACACTTTAAAGGAGGCTAGGAAGTAACTTCTGGTTTTGAAGAAGTAACTTTTGCTTTCCACACCCCTCAACTGTATCACCTTACAGCCAGTCTCGCCAAGAGCTTGCTTGGCTTCCACACAGAAAGTGAACTCATTCAGCTTGGGCCAAAACTGGGCACATGTGCTGACTTGCAGTATTTTTAGATGCCTTTTCTGCAGAATTCCAGGACTTCCTAGTGGAAAAGGGAGAACAGAGAGGATTTTAGTTTTACCCTAGTTAGAGGGAGAAATATGGCTGAAGGAAAAGATAATCACAAACCTTCTATTACATGAAAGCATACTACTCCTTCTTTTCAAATATATCATACTTATGCTCATGTAAATATGCTGCATTACTCACCTCTCATGAGGGACCAACTGGGTAGCCAGCAGTCATACAGCTGTATATTTTTCTCTTGCTCCAGGTTCTCCTCTAGACAGATAGGAAGCACCAAGGGTTGAAAATGTAGGGGCTGTTTCAGGAAGATTAGCCCAGGACCCAAAGGTCCCTTGGGACCTAGGTAGGGCATGGCACGGTGAATGCCTACAGTTTGAGCTTGAGCAGGCTCCTGAAGATCAGTAAGCCCCACTTGGACCAGGGCTAGTGCTTCTGAGTTTTTTCTGGGAGGGAAATTTATCAAGCATTTTATTATTACATATTTCAATGTGGAAAAGAACTCTAGAGATAACATGAATAAAATAAAGTCCAGGTGAGCATGAAAGTACTACTATTCCCTTCACTACTTCTGTCTTATTAGGAACACTATGTTTAGACACCTTCAGAAATGAGGAGGTAAGTTTTACAATGCAAACCATTTAATTGTTGAAAATTCCTAACTTGAATTATTAGGCATCCTAATATTTATCGTGAAAGTAAAATACACCAAATACACCAAATAGTGAAATACACCAAAAACTAATGATGTACTGTATGGTGACTAACATAACATAATAAAAAAAAAACACTTAGTGAAATACATTTTGGAAGTTAGGAGTTGAAATATTGTATAGTAATAATATAAATAACTTTGGAAAGTTATTCCCTTTCTGGGGGCTTTGTTTTCCTTGTTTGTCCAAAGACTTACTTCACTATGCTAAAAGAAGAAATAAAACTATGCTCAAAAGGATATTTTTCAAAGAGTTATAATTCTTCTACAGATCCATATATTTAAGAGATAACATGGTTGAAGTCAGAAAGTGGAAAACTGTGAACCTTACTATTTAAACTTTCCATCATTTTATTATAGGTAAAATTATACAAAAATAGGGTATCTTTTAACCGTTCTATTGATTTGGATCCTGAAATTATCTCTGAAAAACATGTAAAGCACCCATTTATGGATACTTGAGATATGACAAGATACAAGTAGAGATGCTTTCTCTTTAGTTAAGAAAATGTAACAGATGTGACTACTGCAAGAAGATACACAAAATTTGATTTCTGTAACAAAGAATATGTACCATCTTTAAAGAATCTTGAAAGGACATACTCAGACTTACATGAAATTTGCACATCTAGCTGAGGTAAGGATCCACTGTTCATTCAGTACAGAGCCAGCACAGAAATGGGAGAAAGAGAGTTGCACGGAAACCATCCAAGGAAATTCACCCACGTCTGCCTCCCAGCAGTTGGGACAGTGGGGCACAAGGCCAGGTCGTAATCCACACTCTGCAGAAGGAATCCATATTTTCAATAGGTGAAGGAAGTATTATTACCTCCTTTACCTGAACAGTTTGATTTCCTATTTTTTGACTTTATCAAAGTGCTTGTAAATTTTCAACTTTAGGAAAGTGCTTGGAAATATAAATTTTAACCCTATATAGTTGGGTATGGGAATAGAGATTGTCTGAATACACCTCTCTGAAAATAACATATGTCTATTCACTCCTCAAATAGAACAGTAAACCATTTCTAAGCACTAAAAGCATTTTTATAATATGCTCTGAAAGGAACTACACTTATAAAAAAACTGTTTCTAGCAAAATTGGTCTTCTCTGAATATGTACATATCTGTTAAGATTTTGTAATCCATTCCCCATTCTCTGATCTAAATAATGGTTTGAATTATGTCCTGCCCAAGTATGAGGGCATGACTTCTGACCTATAGAGAAACTCTTGTAATTAGGCTCTAACAAAGACCTTGGTGCTAAGGATAATAACTCAAATAGATGACTACACTGAACTTGCCTGTGGCTTCATGAGAAATAACAGCTGTCTTGAAGAGCCAGAAAGCCTGGACACTCCCTTTCCAGGCCACACCTAGGTGACACTCAGCCAAAGAAACGTTGAGTTGTGAATACTTGAGAGGATCTTGTTCAGGCTGATGAGACTTGGTTCCAGATTGAGACCCAGGCATCAGAGAAGGTTCTTTTCTTAAAAGGGTGGCTGGAGCAGCAAGCAGATATGAAAAAGTATGAGAAAGAATGTTCTCTTCAGTAAATTTTAAGGAAGACAGTTCCTTGACAGAGCTATCAGAAGAGGAGGCTAAGGCAGGAGAACAGGAGAGAAGGCTGCTGGAGAAAGAATGGAGCAAGAAGGGAAAATATAGAATAAAGGCAATATACCAGAAGAAATGACCAAATAGGAATGGGGCAATGCACATGGTGATGGGAGAGAACAAGGAATAAGAAAGGAAAATGATGGAGAGAGGGGGCTAAGAGATGTAGATGTTACATCAGGGCTTCCATTTGTTTTTGTAATTTGGAATTTGACAACCTTCGGGTAATGAAGTCTTTCAGGAAGCCAAGTACTTGCAAGGGGAAGAAAAGAAAGGGAATGTTTGTGAGCTCACTCAAACGGAGAGAATTGATTTGATATTGGCTTTCTGTTTTACCTATCTCAGTTGACAAAGCTATAAAATACTGATGTGGGGAAGGAATTATTTCTATTGGTTAAAAAAGGTACATGTTTAGACCAGGAACTGAAATGGCTAGTTAAGGGAGTTGCTCTATCTGGCTCAACCTCAGAAGGAACAAATGATATAATTCTATCGGCTTATAATGCCTGTCAGGTCTGATTTCTACTTCAGTATGGATCCATGTTCTGACTTTGTCATGTTTCTGAATAGCAAATGATGCAATCATACCAGTTTCAGGGTGGGCCCCGGATCTCACTGCTTGGGTTTCAGGATGGATCCAAGGGTGAAACATACCAACTTCAGGCTGCAACCCGGAGCTGAAGATCTGAGATTCGGAATTGGTCGATGGTCTGACTTTATTCATTGGAATGTAGAACCAAGATCTAAGTGCATCAGCATCTAGCTTCATCCAGGGTCTGACTGTTTGGATTTCTGAGTAGGGTTGATTCACAGTACCTCTTTGCTGAATCCAGGGGTGATTTATACCGTCAGCCTGACTCCAGGGACTGACAGATTGGGAGTCAGATTTAATCCAGGGTTGAAATGTATCACTTTGAGTCTGTAACCAAGATGTAATTGTATCAAGTTCCAATGAAGTTGGAGGTTTTACTACTTTGCCCTCTGTCTGGGTCCAAATTTGGATTGTTTCAGTTTCAGGTTGAGTCCATGATCTAATTGTATTGGCTTCAGGCTGGTTCCAAGGTTTTATTGAATCCAGTTTAGTCTGGAACCAGTGTCTTATTACTGTACCAGCTTCTAACTGGGTCAGGGGGTATATTTCTATATTTTCAGACTGGGTCCGTGATCTAATTGTAGCAGTTTCAACCTGAATCCAGGGTTGCACTGTACTGATTTCAAGCTTGGTCCAGGATCTGACTGTACTAGTTTCATACTGAGTCCAAGAGCTACTTATACCATTTTGGGTCCCAGAAGATGTCATTTGAGATTCAAGATGGGACCAAGGCCTAACTGCATCATTTTGAGTCAGGTACCAAAATGTGCCTGTATTTCTTTCAGTCCAGATACTGACTGACTGAGACCCAGGCTTGGTCCAGGGTGTGACTGTACTGCTTTTAGACTGGATCCAGAGGTTGAATATACTAGCTTCACTGTGAATCCATGGTCACAAGGCATCACCTCCAGAAAGGGTCCAGGTTCTTACTTTGTCTTTTTCAGACTTATTCCAGGGGTGGGATATACCAGTTTTTGTTGGAATCCATGGTATGACTGTAGGAGTTTCATGTTGGGCCAAGGGCTCAAATCTATCAGTTTCAAACTGGGTCAAAGTTCTCACTGTTTGAAGTTTTGAGCAGGCCGAGGTACTTACTCTTTCTGTTTCAGTTTTAAACCAATATCGGCTAATATCAGTTTCAGATAGGGGTAAGAGTGTGGCTGCTTGTGACAAAGGCACTCTCCATGATACCAGTGTTTCAAATTCTGGCAAAGGCCATGTATTAACATTATTAATTCCAGGATGTGTCGACAGAAGAGATGCTTGATTTTCTCCTTGAATCAAGGATTGAGTAGAATCACTTTGAGGATGCAATGAAATACTGAATACACCAGCTTCAGGCAGTATCCATGATTTCTTAGACTCAGATATAAGTACAGTCCAAAATATGACCGTATCAGTTACACTCGGTATATAAGAATTTACTGCTTGATATTCAGACTGAGTCCAGGATATAATTGTGGACATTGCAGAATGTGTCCAGGATTTTACTAATGAATATTCATTATGAGTCCATATTTTCACTGTAGAAGCTTTAGTGTCTGTCAAAGGATTTAGAAGAGAGGAGGCCTGGGTCCATGTTGTGACGGTAGAAACAAGTGTCACTGTCCAGGGATTTACTGCTGGAAACACACCTTGGTTCCATGACATGACTCTGGAAGCAAGAGCCTCTGTCCAGGGATTTACTGCTGGAGGTACAGCTTGAGTCCATGATGTGACTCTGGGTGTATCAGTGTCTGTCCAGGGATTTACTGCTGGAGGTACAGCTTGGGTCCATGGAGTGACTCTGGATGCACCAGCCTCTGTCCAGGGATTTACTTCTGAAGGGATAGCTTGGGTCCATGGAGTGACTTTGGATGCATCAGCTTCTGTCCAGGGATTTATTCCTGGAGGTGCAGCTTGGGTCCATGGCATGACTCTGGATGCGCCGGCGTCTGTCCAGGGATTTCCTTCTGGAGATACAGCTTGGGTCCATGATGTGACTCTGGATGCACCAGCCTCTGTCCAGGGATTTATTGCTGGAGGTACACCTTGTGTCCATGGAATGACTCTGGATGCACCAGTGCCTGTCCAGGGATTTACTACTGGAAGTACAGCTTGGGTCCCTGGAAAGACTCTGGAAGTGACAGCCTCTGTCCAGGTATTTACTGCTACTGGAAATACTACTTGGATCCATGGTATGTCTCTCAAAGTGACAGCTTCTGTCCCTGGATTTACTGCTACAGATATAGCTTGGGTCCATGATGTGACTCTGGAAGCAACAGCCTCTGTCCAGGGATTTACTGCTGGAAATTCAGCTTGGATCCATGGTTTGACTCTGGAAGTGATAATCTCTGTCCAGGGATTCACAGCAAGAGCCTGACCCTGAGTTAGGGCTGTGACTGTGTCACTCTCAAATTGTGTCCAAGTTTTAACCACTACAGATTGAATAAGGGTGAATTGTGGGAATATTTCAAAAGTAGACCAAGGAATTACTGTTTTGGCTTGGGTCCAAAATATATCTGATGAAGTTAATATCTGTGTCCAAGGTTTTGCTCTTGAAGATTCATCCAGGACCCACACTGTGACTGTATCTGCTACAGACTTTGTCCAGGGATTTAATGCTTGGGATTCGGCCTGAGGCCACAGGATAATTGTATCAGCTACAGCCTGTGTCAATGAACTTACTGCTGGATATTCAGCTTGTGTCCATGGCATGACTAAGGAAGCTACAGGCTCTATCCAAGGATTTACTTCTGGAGATTCAGTCTGAGTCCACCATATGACTATACTAGCCTCAGGCTCAACTGACTGTTTTAGGGCTGGAGATTTGTACTCTGATTCAGACTGTGTCCATGGATTTACTGCCAGAAATTGAACCTGAGTCCAAGTATTTACTGATGGAGATTTAGTCTGTGTCCATTCTGTGACTCTATAAGCTATAGGTTGTGTCCACTGATTTACAGCTAGAGATTCAGCCTGGGTCCATAATGGGACTATGGAAGCTATAGCTTCTATCCTGGGAATTAAGGGTGGAGATTCAGACTGAGTCCACCTTTTGACGGTACCAGTTTCAGTGTCCAATGTTTTGGGCAACTGTCGTGTCCAAAGTTTTACTTCTGAAAATTGAGATTTGGTGCCTGGTGTGACTTTATCAAATTTAGTCTCTATCCAGGGCTTCATGGTTGGAAAAAATCCCATGGTCCATGGTATGGCTGTTTCAGAAACAGCCTCTGTCCAGGTATTTTCTTCTGGGGATTCATTCTGAGTCCATGGTATGACTGTGTTATTTTCAGTCTGTGTCCAGGTATTTACTGCAAGAGATTCATCCTGGATCCAAGGTGTGACTGTAACATTTTCAGGTTGTGTCCAGAGATTTGCCACTGGCAGTTCAGGCTGAGTCCACTGTGTGACTATACGAGACAAAGGATACATCAAGAGCCTTTGTCCTGGAAATTCAGTCTTTGCCCATGTTGTGACAGTATCAGCTAAAATATCTGTCCGGTGATTAATTGCTGAAGCTTCTCCCTGTTTTGAGAGTATAACTGTTTCGGTTTCAGACTGTGCCCAGGGATTAACTTCTGGAGTCTCAGCCTGTCCCCATGCCCATGGTGTTGATGTATCAGCTTCATTTTGTGCCCTGGGATTGATTATACCCACATCTGGCTGAATCCGACGTCTTATGTCAGATTCAGATTGTGTCCAGAATCTAACCTTATCACCTTCAAGCTCATCCCAGGGCCTTACAGTGTAAATGTCATGTTGTATCCAGGCTCTTAGCTTGTCTGCCACAGGTTGGTTCCAGGGCCTAACTATTTCTGTTTTGGACTGTATCCAGTGGTGGGCTACTTGGGATACTGGCTCTCTCCACATTGTGGGTGTCTCCACTTGAGTCTGGAACCAATGTCTGACATTGTCAGCCTCAGATTTAGTCCTAAGCCTGGGTATATCACCTTCAGGTTGGGTCCAGGAATGGGCTGTTTGAAATTCTGTCTCAATCCAAGGTTTGAATGTATGCATTTGAGTATACAACCAGGGTCTGACTCTATCAGCTTCAAGCTCAGACCAGGAAATGGTTGTCTGAGATTCAAGTTGGTTCCATGTTCTGAATGTATTGGTTTGTATTTGCAACCAAAGTCTAGCTATATCAGCTTCAGGCCCTGTCCAGGGTGTAATTGTATTAACTTTAAACTGCCTCCAGATTCTGAATGTCAATGCTTCAGGCTTCATCCATGGTTGGATGCTACTAGCTTTTGACTGAGTCCATGGTCTCACTATGTCAACCTCAGGCTGAGTCCAAGGGTAGAGTGTTTGCAAGTCTGGCTGAGACCTTGCTCTCATTTGATTAGACTGAGTCCAAAACCAGGATCTGGCTGTACCAGCTTTAGGCTTGTTCCCAAGTCTGAAGGTTTCAATTTCAGTGTGTGTCACGGATCTAATTATATGTGCTTCTGACTGGGTCCAATGTTTGTCTTTACCATTTTCAGTCTGGGCTCTAGGTCTGACTATTTGAAACTTAGGCTGAATCCAGCGTCTGATTCTTTCAGTTTTAATCTGTAACCATGGTCTGATTTCTGCTTTCAGCTGAGTCAGTGGTTTTCTTGCCTGGGTTTCTGGCTGGGTCCAGGTTTGGGTTATGGCAGCTTCAGGTTTACTCCAGGGCCTGGTTGTATCAGCTTTAGACTGAAAAAAAGGCTTAATTACATTTGTAATAGTATGTATCAAAAACCAGGTTGTATCTGCAGTTTGAATCTGGGGTTTGACCATAACAGATTCACGTTTACTCAATGGACTTATTCTCTCCATTTGACTTGAGGCTTTGCCCAGACTGGTATTATATTGTGCCCAAGACTTAATAGTGTTGCTTGCAGATGGTATCCAAGTGAAAGGCATATTAAGTGCTGAAGAAGTCCACAATTGAGCTGACTTAGATTCAGGGAGAATCCAGTATTCATTAGTCTTTTCTGTAATTTCTTGGGATCCATCTAAATTTAAGACTGACTGAAACCAGGGTTCCAACCTAAGAGTTACTGTAGGATACTGAGATCCATCTGCATTTAGCGTGGAATGAGTCCAGAATTCATTTTTATTAACTGTTAAAGGAACCCATGCATTCAAGTTATAAGTTACTGGTTTAAAAGCAGTGTGAACTCTACCGACTACATGGTGTATTTGGCTTCCAATATTCTCTTCACTTGATTGTATCTGCATCACTGTTCCAGTTTTATCAGGTACAGAATGTATCCAAGGTCCAATGTCAGGGGTAATTTCTAGCCAGGGTCTAGCTAGAAGTTGACCATGGAAAGGAACCTTACTAGACTGAACTTGAAACTGTACAGTATTAACCCCAGAAAGAAGGTGGGATCCATCTACGCCACTTGAAAACAAAACCCAGGATATAGCAGAACTAACTAATGGTAGAGTATGAAGCCCAATGATACCAGCTAAAGGATTAACCCAGGGGTTTACTGAATTGGTCATCGTTTGGTATTGATATTTCATTGTATCTTTCTGAGGAAGGCCCCAGGGTATAGATTTATCAGGTGTTGGAGTCTTTGGGGGTCCAGAAAGAACCAAAGTTTCAGAAGTACCAGCTATTGGGGTATTCCAGGGCTCAGAAATATCAGAAGGATCCCGCTGTTTGGTAACAAGAGACGTCGAAGATTGTATCATTGGGAATTTGCTAGTTGAGGAGAGCTGACTAGCTTGAAGGTGTAACTGTCTACTGCCAGGAAAAGAGTCTCTATTATTTAAACGAAAAAATACTGGAGGAGGATTCCGGTGCTGTCTGTTCAGTGGGAAAGTGCCTAATCTTCTCTTCCGTGACTGTACAGAGAGTCTGTGGGAGGTCAAAATGGCAGTACCCCTGCTCAGGCTAAGCCTGTCTTGTGGACGATGTTCTACCCCAGGAGTAAAATTGCAGGGTAGGGAAAAAATAGGATCCAGTGGCTTCTGAGATGTCTTGATAAGCCATTTCACCCAAGATAAATATGGGGCTGTCTTGATGACAAGAACAGGGTCATAACAGGCCATTGAGGATTCACTGACCAGGCCTACCAGTTCCCAGTGGTTGCCACAGAGGCAGAGAACAGGACTACCCTGCTGTACCTGAATGAGGAAAAAAGATAAGCCGTATTTATGTGGGACAAACGGGCAGACAAACATAAATCGTAAGAATATATTAAATATATGTAACATAAGTTATATGTAAATATATAATATATAAATTATAAAATGTATGGCTACACTTTTGTCATAAATAATATCTGTATATTATATACATATTATCAATAAATACATTGAAATAGATAAGATTTATATATTTTTCTGCATATATCCATATGACATGGTGAAAAATAATAAATGTTACCTGGTACATACTTCATAAAGCTCCAGAATAACTTACACACACATAATTGTAACTCCATTTAAAGGAGAAAAACTAAATTACAAAGGATATTTAGAGAAAACTCCCACGTTCTAAATAGCAATTACATATTCAACATTCTTTATTTGGATATCACTTATTCCCTTTGCTGAGTATTTCTAGGCAGGGCAAACTTACACAATCATATGTAATGACTGTGTTTATCCTTATCACTCCACGTCATTACTCTGGTTCAAGTTGTCCTCATTTATTTTCAAACCATCGTCATTTCTGCTATTCTCTCATACCCAAACTTATTCCATGCTTTGTTCCTCCTGGCAGGCAGGATGATACTCAGAGTAAAATCCAAAGGTGTTGTTAATTAGTTTCTGATCTCAGCTCAACATTTTTCCTTTGTTCATTTTGCTACCATCATATTTGTTTCATTCTTCACGGAAATTTTTCCACAGTAGTATCCTTTGCCTGGAATTGGCTTCCCTCGTGGGATTTACTTGGGTTGATTTCTCAAGGGCTGTAAGTTTTTGGTCAAATAGAACATTTTTAAAGATCTTCTGCATTTCTCCTATTTTAACAGCCCATCTTCATTATTTTCTTGGGAAACAATTGTTAGCTTTTGAGTAAGCTTCATGTGGATAAGGATAATTATATGCTTTTTTTAAACTGCTGCATCTTAGCATAGCACCAAATCATGTTTAGGCAATCAATATTTGATGAATGAATGATTCCTTATTGTTTTTGCAGTTCATGCCAGACCATTTTGTGGGAATAAATGTGAAGAGTACAAAGGTACTGTAATAGACTTTGTTGGTTAGATTTCTAAATAAATCTGACTTCTTGAATTTAATTTTAAAAGCCATCTTTCATTCCACCTTCCAGAACAGGAAATATTTGATTCTTCTAAAATACATTTTTTTTTTTTGCATTAAAATCTTTCTGTGACTCCAAGGACTTCTACAACTGACTCCAGGCACCATTACTTCATAATTGGTCCAAAGCAATTTTCTTTTCTCTTTTTTAAATATTTTTCTTAGCATCATGTGCCCCTTACAAATTTTACCACTCAAATATTTTCTGTGCATTGAATGGTCATTACATTTGCACATCTTATTTCTATTATGAAGAGCTACTTTCCTCTCAAAATTTTAAGTATGCCCTTCTTCTATCCAAATGTAGATATAATTGTTATCTCCACTGTTCACAATAAAGATTTCTATAAGAACATTAACAAAATTATATTTTTACTAAATTACTGCACTACTCTCTCCTATCAAAACATAAACTCTGGTGACCGGGCCCAGAAAATCAGGATTTTCTAAGAACTGGGACCAGGCCTATTTCCTCTATGTACCCTATCAATTTGTAATCTACCACGCGGTGGTTACCTTGTCTTTCTTAATTTCAAATTTCTCAAATATTGGTTTCAACGCTTTGGTCTTTTGGGCTTGACAAAGTTTTGGCAATATGTTTATTAAGAGGAATTTGATATCACCCATATCCCTTTTCCACTACAAATTTTAACATCTTCCTTATTTGTAAATTTCAAACATTTTTATTTTTGCCTCTCACTTTTTTTGCCTTAAATTTCTTTGTAGCCATTTGTGACTTCTTAAATTTTATCTGTTACAAACTAAGTATTACTACATGTAGTATATAACACAAATATTACTACATATCTTCTAGGTTGAGCGTTGGGAAAAAAGTCATGATACTCTTTTAAAATATATATTGGTAGCAGGTACTCCTCATCTCTAACTCAGTTACAATATTTTTGTAGCTTCAGGATGGTGAGATAATAATTACACCTCATAACTGAAGACTTTTAAGTACTCAGTTTGTATTTGTAAAACTGACTTCTATTTGTATTCTAACAAACCAATCCAAGGATAACCTGTTCTTCCCATTGCCTCGAATATATTTTAGCAAATTTTCTAATTCTGAAATTTCATTGATGAAAATATTCCTGCTTTATTTGTGACCTTAAGAATAAATATATCTTTGAATATTTTTTGACATAATGTATGTATGATTATATAATCACATAAACATTACACCTGTGGATTGCATGTGAAAGTAAAGAAACTTTCTTTTTTATTAAGGGAGGAAGAGTCAACATGTTATCGAATGCTCTTAAATTCTTAAGTGTACAGTGTAAGATTGTTAACTATATACACTAGGTTGTTCAGCAGATCTCCAGCACTTATTCATCTTGCATAAATGAACTTGTATCCATTTTACATTTGACATATATTTTTACATCTCCCCCCAATGGTAACTCTGCCCTTATACAGTAAGTACCCAGCAGTCTCCTTGTGGCTGACTCCAGATGCATAAGTTGTTACTTTTAGTTAGGTGGATATATTGATGGTGGCAGAATGAGAGGTCCAGCAGCTTAACTGACAGCTTTTTGATACTGGTTCCAAAGTTATTGTGGTCTGAGGGAATAGAGATAGAAAGGACTATGAGATATGGGTTATTATATTCCTATGATTTACTACTAGGTTGGTACAACTTTCAATCTTTCAATCACAAAAAATTACTGAGATAACTCTGACTTCTCCTTTCCTTCCATCTAATCTCATACATACTTATTTCATACTTTCTTGTATTTTTTAGCTGTTCCTAAATCCCTCTTAATAGAACACAGAATATTATAACCCATGATATTGTCACTTTTCCTTCTTTCCTCCATGTGAAGTGGAGTAATATGGCCTTAATTATTTACAAGATTTTTTAACATCCTATTTTATTTTTGCACTGTTTGCTTTGTTTTTTCTATATCATTATATGAGCTACATTTATGATATGACAGAACATGACACTTGAGCTTACTCTGATATTGGTATACCCTGCAGTGTCTGTACTGGCAGTTATAACAGCTCTTCCAGAAGATGTTATAAGTGTGATAAAGTGGTATTCCCCCCACCCTGATAGGGTACTGTAGCAGGATGACTCCTATGTCTCCTTTGACTGGATCCATTCCAACTTGTGGACCAAAACTGGGGTGCAGGCATATTGTATGGCCAAGTAAGATATCTTCTTGGTCAATGACTGCTGAAATGTCAGAGTCCAAATGTTTCCTAAAGGAATAGAAAAGTACAGAAGAGCATAATGAAATTAGACTGAGAAAAACATTTCATTAGCTTCATTTAACCTGAAATGTTAATGTAATCCAACAAATTTCTCTTAACATCCCTGTAAAATGATGCTCTACATTGCAATAGAATTTGACTTTTAGAACTCCAAGCTTCATTTTTAATATGTTATTTTCCAACAACAAAGTCCCTTGAATGCGTCACTAACCAATGCAAATAAAATTAATTTTGACAAAACAAATATAAAGTATATATGTAACTATGATCCCTTTATCGCGATTCTAGATGTACTTACAGTTTATTCAGACAGCTGGCTGTGGAGAGGATCCACCACTGACTCAGAATAATGCCCTGGCAGTTTTCAGCCAGGGACACTAGCCATGGGATGTTGCTGGATGCTGTCAATGGGGCAACCGTTGGGGTCAATGAGCTTAACCACTGCTTTTGAGAATTGGGTACTAAAAGGCCAGATAGGGAGGAGAGGAGGTAAATATAACATGATAAACAACATCTTGCTGAATGATTATTGATATTTGTCATCCTAACTTTCATTTGTTGAAGATGTGAAATAAGAGAATATAGAGAAGAATGAGAAACATAAATAAAAGTGGCAAAATGTAAGACTAGATGAAAGACAAACATGATAAGAAGTAAGAAATGAAATAAACATCAAGGAGAAAAACAGAAGATATTTTAAAAAGTTAAGGAAAATAAAAAATATTTCCCCAGTAATAACACAAACAGAGGAGAAAAAAATCCCAATTATCTGTAACTTACCACCACAGCAGTGAAAAAACAGTCCCCAAAACTGATAGAAGCAAAGTGGAGATCTCATGTTGGCTCAAGTGGATGTGAATGCAAGATAGGGTTCTAGTCGAGTAGTTGCCAGGGTTGGGATTGAAATTATAGCATATAGAATGTCTGACATCATAATACCTACTTATGAGGTAAGTGCCTTCTTCTATTATGTTCACCCAACAAGAAATTTTCCCATATTTACTCAAGTTAAATGTAACTTAAATATTGAAACAAACTTTTATTTAGTTCAATATTGACTTTCATTTTTGGAGTGAGAAAATGAAATACCCCATTCCCACACTTTGTAAAGAATATAATCTCTCTGGCTTTACCATGTAGCTTTACGTACCTGCCACATATACATACTAATTAAAAGAATTAGTTCCACATGATCTAACACAGAAGTTGATGAAATACTAAACAATGATAGTTTAAAATAACTTACAAATCAGTATGAAAATGATAGAAACTACAATCGTAGAAAATTAACTCAAGAGCTACAAACACTTCTCTCTGATGACAATATTGGGCAAAGAGCAACAATTCAATAATATTTACCTACTCTCATATGGAGTGTGCCATAAGTTGAACACATAAATCTGAGGACAAGAAGCCTTGGCCTGCCTAAGTTTTTTAATTCAGTGGAGGAATATATTAGTTAAGGTTAGTTTCTGCTGGACTGGACAGAAAATATAAATCAATTATATAAGAATAAATATATATTTCATATGATAGGAGTCGTGAGATACCTGTGAAGTCAGCTTCATGAATTTATCTGAGTTCTTTCTATCTTTCTGGTCAGCAATTTTATTATTTGAATTCCATTCTGACAATGCCTAAAAAATGCTTTATCTCTACCATGTCCTTGTTCAAAACACCAATTAAAAACAGAGAAAAGAGGGCAAAGGCAAAATCTAATGTCTTCCATTTAAGTCTTTATTCCATTTTGAGTCTGTTTTTGTGTATGGTATAAGGAAATGGTCCAGTTTCATTCTTCTGCATGTGGCTGCCCAATTCCCCAACACCCTTTAGTGAAGAGACTGTCTTTTTTCCATTGAATATTCTTTCCTGTTTTGTCGAAGAATCGTTGACAACAGAGGTGAGGGTCCATTTCTGGGCTCTCTATCCTGTTCCATTGATCTATGTGTCTGTTTTTGTGCCAATAGCGTACTGTCTTGGTGACAGCTTTGTAATAGAGCTTGAAGTACGGAATTGTGATGCCGCCAGCTTTGCTTTTCTTTTTCAAGATCGCTTTGGCTACTTGGGAGCCTTTTCTGGTTCCATACAAATTTTAGGTTAGTTTGTTCTAGCTCTGTGAAGAGTGCTGGTGGTATTTTGATAGGGACTGCATTAAATGTGTATGTTGCTTTGGGAACTATGGGCCTTTTAATAATGGTTTTTATTCCTATCCATGAGCATGGAACATTTTTCCATTTATTGGTGTCCCTTTCAATTTTTTTCAGGAGTGTTCAACTTTTGCAGAGTACAGATCTTTTTCCTCTTTGATTAGGTTTATTCATGGGTATCTTATGTTTTTTGGTGTAATTGTAAATGGGATCAATTTCTTTTTTTAAATTTACTTTTTTATTATGTTCAGTTAGCCAACATATAGTACTCATTAGTTTCTGATGTAGTGTTCAATGATTCCTTAGATGCCTATAACGCCAAGTGCTCATCATACCTGCCCTCCTTAGTACTCTAGAGAACACAAGCAGCAACCTCTTGAAACTTGGTCATATCACCTTCTTACTAGACACATTTCTGGGGGCAAGGGAAACAAAACCAAAATGAACTTTTGGGTCTTCATCAAGATACAAAGTTTCTGCACAATGAAGGAAACAATCAACAAGCCAAAAAGGTAACCAATGGAATGGGAGAGGATATTTACAAATGACATATCTGATAAAGGGTTAGTATCCAAGATCTATAAAGAAATGATCAAACTCAACACCCAGAAAATAAGAAATCCAGTTAAGAAATGGGCAGAAGACATGAACAGATATTTTTCCAAAGAAGACATCCAGACGGCCAACAGACACATGAAAAGAACCTCATCATCAGGGAAATACAAATGAAAACTACACTGAGATATCACCTTACACCTCTCAGAATGGCTAACACAAGAAACAGGTGTTGGTGATGATGCAGAGAAAGGGGAACCCTCTTACACTCTTTGTGGGAATGCAAACTGGTACAGCCACTCTGGAAAACAGTACGGAGTTTCCTTAAAAGGTTAAAAATAGAGCTACCTTATGACTTAGCAATTGCACCTCTAGGTACTTATCCGAAAGATATAAAAATACCAATTAACAGAGGCACATCCACCCCAATGTTTATAGCAGCATTAAATTCAAAAGCCTAACTATGGAAAGAGCCCTAATGTCCCCTGAGTAATGAATGGACAGGGAAGATGTGGTATACATACAATGGAATATTATCTGCCATCAAAAATAATGAATCTTGCCGTTTGCAATGATATAAATGGAACTCGAGGGTATTATGCTAAGCAAAATAAGTCAGTCATATGTGGAATTAAGAAACAAAACAGATGAACACAGGGGAAGGGAAACAAGAGAGGGAGGCAAACATAGTAGTTAAACTATAGAGAACAAACTAGGGTTGTTGGAGGGGAGGTGGGCTGAGGATGAGCTAAAAGGGTGATGAATATTAAGAAGGGACTTGTGATCAACACTGGGTGTTATATGTAAGGGATGAATCACTTCCTGAAACCAATATTACACTGTATGTTAAATAACTAGAATTTAAATAAAAACTTAAAAAAAACTAATGTCTTCTAGCAGATGAAACTCAATAAGTCATCTTTTCCTGTATTTCCACAGCAACCCCACTGTTTGTTTTTCCTTCCCTCTTTCACTATTCTGTGAAAGGCACTACTGTAATAATTTAAGCTTTATGATAGCTCTCAAAATGTTTTAAAGATAATTTTTATATTAACAATTAGTAAAAATGAGAGCACAATGTTTAATAATGAATAATGGATAAATTGATTTTAAAATGCTATTAAACTAATGCTTACATTGAAATCTGCGTGATGAATACAATTAAGCAAACAAAATAGGACAAGGAATAGAGTGCCTACTGTTTGTTTAGATGCCTAAATGAGGAAATAAAACATGCAGTGTCCAAGACATTTAACGAAATCCAGTGTAAATGAGTAAAAATGAGAGTGGAAGCAACATAAAGCTACAGAGGAAGATATTTACCCAATATTAACAAATCTATAATTTGTTTGGTGTGTTTGCAGGTGCACGGGTATGTGTGTTTGTGAGGCCCTGTGTGCGTACCAGTGCGTAGGGACCCTGAGTGTTTATGTGTTGTGTGTGTGTGTTTGCATGCCGACGTATGTGTTGATGTGTGTGTCCAAGTGTGCATGCTTGAGTGCCACAGACCTTGTGAGTTGGTGGGTGTTGCCTGAGTGTGTGTTTGCACATGGATGGGTGTGTGTAGGGGTGACCATTTGCACATACCTGTGTGGAGACACCATGTGCGGTCCTATTTCATTTGTGTGTCTGTTTGCATGCGTGTGTATGTGTGTATGTGTGTGGCGATGTGTGAGTGCCTGTGTGCCGGTTACAGTGTGTGCTTCCCGGTGTTAGGTGTGTGTGTGTGTCATGTGCACGGCTGTGTGTGTTCCTGGCAATTGTGCATGCCTGTGTACTAGAGATCAAATGTGTTGGGTGTGTGTTTCCTGAGTGTCTTTTCCTGTTTGTGTGGCCAAGTGTGCATGCTTGTATGCGGGGACTATGTGTTTGTTGTCTTTGATTCCCAGTGCACGTGAATGTGTGTGTGCATGCGAGCAGAAACCTGTCTGGCTGTCTGGGCAAGGCCATGGGTGTATGGTGTGTATGTGTGTTTTCAGGCACACCTCGGTGTGTGACTTTCTGCGGGGCTACGTATGTATGGACATGTGCCAGAGACCTTTCAAGTGAGTGTTGAGTGTATGTGTGCTTGCATGCGCGAGGGTGTCTGTGTGTGTCTCTGTGTTTGCAGGCCGTTGGGTGTCTGTGTGTGTCTCTGTGTTTGCAGGCCGTGTGTGTGTGTGTGTGTGTGTGTGTGTGCGCACATCTGTAGCCACCTGTTCATGCCTCTGTGTTGGAGATTGTGTGCGTGTTTGGTGTGTGTATTGCATTAGCACGTGTGTGTGTATTTGCAAGGTCATGTGAGGACACATGTGTCCCGAAAAAACGTATGGGTGTGTGTGATTTGCATGTATGTGTGTTAGCATGAGCTCATGTGTGGGTGTGCGTGTTTGAGGGTGCAGGATCAGAGGTGTATGCCTGTGTACTGAAGATTCTGTGTGTTTCTTGAGTGTCTGTGTGCTGTATGGACCGTGTGTGTGTGTCTGTGTGTGTGTGTGTCTGTGTGTGTGCGTGTCTGTGTGTGTGTGTGTGTGTGTATGTTGTTCTGGGGCCAATTGTGTATTCTTCTGTACTGGAGACCGTTCGTGTATGTTGTGGGTATGGGGTTACATGTGCAAAAGTGTGTGTGTGTATTGGGAAGCTCACTGCATATGCCTGTGAACCAGAGACTTTGTGTCACGTGAGTGTGTGCGTGAGCACGTGCATATGTGTGTGTTGGAGCGGCTCAGTGTGCATTCCTCTGCGACACAGACCGTGTGTTTCTGTTACTTGTACGTATCCTGAGTGCAGGAGTGTGTAAATGTGTCTGTGTGAGGGCCAGTTGTGAATGCATGTGTGCCTAAGACCGTGTGTATTTGTTGTGCGTGTGTGTGTGTGACTTTTTGGGTGGAGGGGGGTGTGTGTGCTAGTGCCGGGCCAAGCATGTATGGCTGTGCTAGAGACCGTTTGTGAGTGTTGCGCATGTGCTTGCGAGCGCAGCCGGGTGTGTTTGCACGGGCAAGTGTGCATGCCTGTGAGCAGGACACGTGTGTTTGTGTCTTATGTGATCTCAGTGTGTGTCCATGCACAGGTGTGTGTGGGAGTGGACATGTGCAGCCAACATGCATTCCTGCGGGTTGCAGATTGTGTATTTCTGCACATGTGTGTGTGAGAGAGAGAGTGGTGCCTGTCTGCATGGGTTTGTGTCTGTGCGTGTGTGCGGCCATCTTCTATCTGCTGTGTCAAGCCCGGGTGTGTGGGTGAGTGTCCTGTGTGTGTGTTTCCATGGGCTCGTGTCTGTGGTGCCTGTCTCTGTGTGTTTCCAGGCACATGTGATTGTGAGTGTGAGCGGCCACTGGCACATACCTGTGTGTCGAGACTATATGCGTGTATGTTGTGTGTCCAAGCGTTTGCATGTGCACACGTGTGTATATGTGCGTGTGTAGGCCCCAGTCAGAAAAGGAGAGGGACTGCGGGATTTCCAGCTCTGCGGATTATGGAGAAAGGGGCAAGAGGCCGAGGGTAGCCATGTCCCTCCGGACACACAGGCCTCGTGTGCATTTGTGTTTCTTCAGGAATCTGTCTCCCCTCTCGATGCCCAGATGCACAGGGCCCAAGGCAAGGAGGGAGGGGTTGGAGTTGTCAGGCGGGTGTTAGGCACACCACCCATCCGTGCTGATTGCACAGATGGTTTCAGGTGTGGGCAATAGCTAGGGGTTTCAGTCTCCTTCCTGGGCCGCACACCTCTTGTTGTGTGTGTGTGTGTGTGTGTGTGTATGTTGTTCTGGGGCCAATTGTGTATTCTTCTGTACTGGAGACCTCTCACCTTCCTGCCCCGACAAGGGCAATGCCAGAAGTCTGTCATTGCACAAATGTCACCTGGGACTGGGAGTGGACATGGACAGCATCCACATGAAGGGCGAACAGATAAAAACCAGGGTCCAAAGACCGTGGGTGCGCATATGAAATCCACTCTGGTGGAAACGTGTGGAGACCCAGTCGGGCAGTCTACCTGTAGATATGTGCACGCTTCTCCCACCTGAGACGGGGGGAGGGGGGCTGTGTGAGAAGCCCCTTCTTGTCGGTGATGCCTGGAGCCAGGCTTCCATTGGCACCGGACCCACGGCCCCAAGCCTACTTTGCAGGCTCGAAACCACACTTGGACATCTCTCACTACATTTGTCGGCCAGCTCTGGGGTTGTGATGGCCCGGCTTGATGTTCCACTCACGGTCTGACCCGGCGGACCCAGAGAGGGGAAGGCTAGGGAGGATGCATTCTCCTCTGCAGTCCAGACGAGCCGGGAACCCCTTCCCTGGGCATTCTTGCAGTTGGCAGAATGCAACGGAAGACAGTCCGTTGCTGGTGGTGGAGGCGTTTGTGCTGCCTGTCGCCTGGGAGCCGTCCTCAACTCCTTGCCGCCGGGCCTTCCAAAGAGTGGGCACTGAGGTCACCAAACGGGCAGACAGCATCCACCTGGGGATGGATGGTGGACAGCATCCCTCTGCCGTCCTCTCCACAGGGATGTTGCAGACTTCCTCTTCATAGAGGGGCATCTGGGTCCCCTTTGCTGTATGCTCTTGGCTCCAGGAAAAGGCATGCGTCCCTCTGTCCTCCATGGCAAACACACTGTGTGTCTGTGAGACTGTGTGAGGGTGTGTTTGTGTGGGCACTGAACCTGGCACCTTTTCGAGGATCACCGGACTGGGTGCCGGTCCCAGAGGGGGAGATGACTTTGATTTCCTGGGAAAGGAGCTGCTCCGAGACTCATCTGCATCTTTCTTCCTGAAGCCTTTAGGTTCCAGAGGCCGTGTGGCCAGAGGGGTCAGAGAAAGAGCGCCGGAAGCCAAAGTCAGAGAGGAGGACGGAGAGGAGAGCGTGAGGAAAGGACAGGCGGACCGGTGGACAGAGCGCTCTTCGTCGCTCGCCTCCTGACCAGCAAAGGGCATGCGCTGGGACAAACTGTAGCCGCACATTTCCCCCGAGCAGGCAGACGGTTTCGGGGCCTCTGTCTCCTGGAATCGCACGATGACTACTCCAGGGCCTGGGCTGACCATTTCCACGCACACTGGACCAGGCTTCCCGGTGGTGCACACAGTGTCCCGAGTCTCAGAGGAGTCTATTCGGGAAGGGCGAGGGACAGCTTCGCATTGTTGGTAGAAAATCCAGGCAGAGGGCGCGCCCGACGAGGCCGCGGCAGGGGCGTGGGCGGGGTGGTGGGGTGCGGATGGTGTTGGGGGGCGGCGTGGGGGTGCGAGGGTTGGGGTCGGTGCAGCTGGGACCCCGAGGCCACCCCCGAAGAGGCGCACCGGCAGGCTCCCTTGCTGGAAGGCTGTCTCCCGTGGGGGCGAGAGGCGGGGCCGGCGGCGGCCACGCCCACCATCGTGAGACTAGTTGGACCCGGGGGCCGGACCGCGTCCTGGGCGTGGCTCAGGGACTCCATCCTGCCAGGGCCGCACGGGTGCTCCGGCCACGTCGGCCCCTTGGACACCCGGCCACAGGCCCTTGTGCGCATGCGTCCCAGAGTCCGGCAGCCTCGGGGAAGAGACCGTTATCGGTCGCCGCCCCTGGGCGCCGGACGGAGCCCCACCTGCCGAGCCGCTTGCGGAGGCCTGCGCTCACACCTCCAGCCTTTCCCTCGCAGCTGCCCCAGCGAGGCAGGGTCCGGGGGTGGCGAGGCGGAGTCCGGGGGAGGCGGGGCGGTCCCCAGAATCCTGAACCCGCCTCAGTCGGGGAAGGGGCCGGTCACGAGGTGTCTGTGCCCGGGGATAGAGGCCCCCGGGGCGCGCCGGGGGCGCTGAAGGCCCTAGGTGTGGGGATGGCCGACGAGGCTGTGCGGGAAGGGGAGGAACGATGGGAGAGAGAGGATGCCATCCTGGTGGTGGAGCTGGTCCTCGTGGGGGCTGACCTGAGGTTGGTGCTGCAACTGGCCGTGTTGGAGGGGGAGGACGGAGAGGACGAGGAGGACACGGAGGAGGACACGGAGGAGGTAGACGAGGCTGACACGGAGGAGGAAGATGAGGCTAGGGAGGTTGAGGAGTCGGAGGAGGAGGGGGAGGGGGATGGTGAGGGAGAGGAGGCGGAGGAGGAGGGGGAGGGGGAGGAGGAGGAGGAGGAGGCTGACAAGGCTGTGGAGGAAGAGGGCGACGAGGCTGTAGTGGCTGAGCAGGAGCAGGGGGAGGAGGAGGAGGATGTGGACAGGGAGGAGGAGGGGGAGCCTGAGCATGCTGAGAAGGAGGAGGCTGAGGAGGCTGAGGAGGCTGAGCAGGAGCCAAGGGCGGAGGAGAAGCCCGAGGAAGAGGAGGAGGTGGAGGGGCCTGAAGAGGCTGAGCAAGAGGAAGGGGAGGAACAGGCTGAGGAGCAGGCTGTTGTGGTAGAGGCTGAGGTGGAGGAGGCTAAGGAGGAGCATGTTGGAGAGGAGGTGGCTGAGGCAGAGGAGGCTGAGGAGTGCGAGGAGCCTGAGGAGGGAGAGGAGGCTCAAGAGGCTGAGGAGGAGGTTGAGCACGAGGACCAGAGGGAGGAGGGCCAGAAGGAGGAAGAAGGGGCGCAGGAGCTGCAGGAGAAGCGGAAAGGGGAAGAACAGCCACAGGGGCGGCGGGGTCCGATCCCGTCCCCGCTCGAGGCTCTAGAGGCCTTGCAGGCAGAGCTGGAGCCCAAGAATAAACAAGCCAGCAGGTCCTACTCTCGGCTCAGACTGAGCTATTGTCGGAGGCGGCAGCGTCACCTGGAACACCGAAGCGCCCTTATCCGGGGCATCCCTGGCTTCTGGGCCAAGGCTGTATCCTTGACGCTGTCATGGAGGAACCCGGATGTGGCCGGGCTAGAGCAAGAGGAACTGAAGGGAGGGGGCCGTTGTGTATCCAAATACATCGGTTGGAGAACCCCCCTCAACCCCAGCCACACCCCCGGCCGCGCCGCGGTGTGGGGGCCACGCTCATGCCCTGGTGATCCCGACAGCCTCAACATCCTCGTTCTGGGGGTGGGGTGGGGCCTGTGGGCCTCAGAGTGCTCTTGATGTGGGAAGAGGCACTGGAAGACCAGTGGGGGAGTAGGAGCAGAGGTCCAGCTCAGAATTAGGAATTAGGAGCCGCTGCAGGGCTTCTTCTCACAAAACAGCTGCAGGCAAAGCTCAGGTTCCCCTCGGGGTAACGCAGCAGGCCAGTGGCTGTGAGTGCCCACCTGCTCAGCCTGAGGCAGGAACGTGTGCTTGTCCGGAGATGAGCTAGTTGTGTCTGGCCGTCAGCACAGGAGGATGAGCTGGGGAGGGGGGTGTGGGGCGGGAGGGGTGGTCTCTGAGCATGCACAGCTTCCGGTGTGAGTGCCGAGATCTGCAGCATCCCCTGTGGGGACCCAGCGGGCCTTGACGCAGCCCGTGGGGAGGGAATGCAACCCGGGGAATCAGAGGGGAGGCAGTGCCCGGCCGCTGTCCAGACTTGCTCTTTTGTTGTAGCTCTTTCATCTCCAGCCCTCGGAGGGTCCTTGACTCACAGCAGTTTGTGAACCACCCCCAGATGTCAGCCGTGATCAGTAAGGAAGATGAAGGCCTCCTTGGCTACATGACGGATTTGAAGGTCTGGCGTGGCAGACTGAGACCGGGGCGGGGGACGGGAGTGGGGAGCGTGCCGAAGTGATCCATCTCTGAAGTCAGGACGGGGAGGTTCTGCTGGACAGAGATTTCACCCCCGTCTCCCCCACTCTGCCACCCGGCAGGTGGAGGATCTCAGGTTTCCCCGTGATTGCCGCCAGATCCTGCTCTTCTTTCGCAAGAACCCCTACTTCCGGAATGAAGTCGTTGTGAAGGAGTATGTCCTCAGCGCTGCTGGTAAGAGGCCGCCGCCTGGATGGGCGGCCACAGGGACAGGAGGGGGGTCGAACCCGATTCTTTACCCGGTGCCTTCTCACATCCTTGTCTTCCGGCAGGGTACGGGCCTTCTCATTCCACTCCCATCCAGTGGCACCAGGATTATGAACAGGAGGCCTACAGTCGCAGGGACCACAACACCAGTCTTAACTTCTTCAACTGGTTCTTTGACCCCAGCTTTGCCAGCTCTAGCAGGATAGCCGAGGTGGGGCCCTGTGACAAACAGCGGGAAGGACCCTGCTGGGCTCCCCGGCTGCTTGGGATGGGCCTCTGAGCCCTGCCCCGTTTCCCCTGCCAGATCATCATGGACGACCTGTGGCCCAACCCCCTGCATTACTACATGAGGAAGAAGGCCCCAGGAGAGGGAACCGAGAGGAGGACAGGTGAGGGACCCAGGGTGTGGATGCCGAAATGTGCGCCATGGGGCTGTGTGGAACCCCGGCTCCACCAATGGAGACCCTGAGGCTCAGAGGAACTCTCCAACGCAGGGACCCGGGTCAAAAGGGCATCACCGTCAGAGAGGGAGATTGGACAAGTGCAGTGCCAAACGGCTTCTGCCTGGGGAATCTTGAGGCAGGCGGGGCCAGGCAGCATCCATGAGCAGAGCTGGAGAGGCAAAGGCGGCTCGGCAGCTGCACTTGGGGGAATTGTCATTCCGGGGCCATGAGCCCCAACCTCAGGTCTCCTAGCATCGCCTTACACTTAGGCCCACCAAAGTTGCCTCCCGTCATGCTTGGCAGAGACGTGTGGGTATCCTGGCGCAAAGGCTCACCCCGCCGCCCCGTCACCTTTCTGTGTTGGTCTGGACACCACCGTTGAACCCTTCATTTCCATAGGCAGCTCCTTTCCTCACGCCCCCAGGCATGCGGAAAGCACTGGCCAGGGTGCACAGATTAGTTGAATACATGGGTGGAGGAAAGGTAAGGAGATCACAGTCAGCAGCAGGGAGTGGCATGGGAGAGGGACCGCCGTTCCCAGGGAGGGCCTTCAAACCCTGAAGCAACCTTACCTATGGCCCAGAGAAGGTACACAGGGGTCTCCTCCTGTGTGCGTGTGTGTCTGTCTGCGTCTCGGTGTGTCTGACCCTCCCAGGGAGCATCAAGAATTTGAGATGAATATGAGGGAGCATCGCACTTGACCGAAGCCAGTCCAGAAGCTTCAGATGCTCTGGCCAGTTCCTCTGCGCAGGAAGTAACCGAAGACTGGTGCGGGGGCGAAACATGGGGCAATTTGAGGCCCCAGGAGCCCTGGAAAAACATTGAAAGGTTGATAAACAAGGTCAAGTGTGCTTTGTGTGTGTGCACGCGCGTGTGCGCTGGCGCTCGGGTGTGCGCGCTCCCCTTTGGGGATGGGGGTCGGGGAAGGGCCTGAGCACATCGGCCTCATGTGGGTGTTTGACTTCTCTGCCTGGGCATTGCCGGCCCGTGGAATGGCTCGGCCTGTATGCTTGCCCAGAGGGCTAGGTCACACATGCGTGGGGACTGCATCCCAGGGGGCAGAGGTCCTTCCCCTGGAGGTGCGGGGGTGCTGGGCAGGGAGCGGAAATGAGACCAAGGCCCGCTCCCTGGGGCTCATCTCTTCCCTGGAGAAATGAGGACGTTCAAGGAAAGGGAGCGACGAGCCAGGGCCAATGTGTGTAGGACCCAGGTTCAGTGGATGGAGATGACAGTCGTCCAGGGATGCTCCCTGGTGGGTGACCTCAGACACATCCACTGCAAACGCCACGGGGGAGGCGGGGGGAGAACCCAAGGTTCATTACTCAGTTGAGCGGGCGCTGGAGCTCTTCCTGGGCCTAGGAATGCACACAGGCTCTTGCTGACACGGTCAGCCTCTCAGAAGCAGCAACGATGATAGTGAGTGTGGGTCAGGCCTGATGGTGGGACGCTGGGAGAGGGGACAGAGTGAGGTGGGAAGGTAGGAAGGATGGCACTCTCAGTCGGGCACAGGAGCCAGGGCGAGCGTCTAATCTGTGGGGAAAGACACGCATACACACACACACACGCACAGATGCACACTCAGGGGCACAATCACTCACCCCCCATACAGACACACTCTTTCAGGCACTCCCACACACTGACACCCACACTCACTCTCACTCACCGCCCCACCCACACTCCTTCACTGACCCACATCCCCTGACATCCGCCCACTCGGTCCCTCACTCAGGCACACACTCACTCAGCCCCCTCCCCCACAGACTCCTTCACTCACATGTCCTGACACTCACACTCTGACGCACCCATGCTCCCCCAGAAGCCCTAGGCCCCTGTTTCCCTAGGGCCCTCGTTTGGGGTCCGCCAGAGTGCAGACAGTCCGAGGGGAGGGGCGGGGGTAGCACGATTGGTAAGTTCAAGGGACGGGCCAATCACCCGTGTGCTCTCTGTCCCATGATGACTCTGGGGCTGATATCCCTTAGCCTTCTGTGCGTAGGTCCATGGAAAGACCTGGAGCATACAGAGCAGCTGTCTAACGCCACACCCAGGAGGCGGTGAGGTGAGCCACTGGGGTGGTCTTCCCCCAAGCGGACGTCTGCTTTCCTGAGATGCCTCTGCCTGGGGAAGCTGGCAGACGACCGAGTCCGCTGCCAGTAGAGTGGGGAGATGTGAGCGTTTGCCCCACGAGGCTCTTCTCCATCCCCAGCTAAAGTGGCTGCAAGGACAGCAGCCCTGAGGGTGACGGACGATACTAACATTCCTGCCCCCCACCGCGCCACACCCTGTGAAGCTCCCCGCTCCACAACTTCCGTGAAGTACGGCGGCTCTTTCCCAGAGGAGGGTTTGGCAGTCAAACAGCACGGATGCTGCTTGTCCCTTTCAGTATGCAGGACAGATCGCCTATCCAGCGTCAGGTTGTGGATTTGATGATCTGTAGGACCTAGCCTTGCCCCTTCCAGGGTGGGAAGAGGCGCCTGAGGCTCTAGGAGGGAAGGCTTGGCTCTCTCAGACTGCGGGGAGACTGGCCTTCTCAGCTTCTTGGTCTGTAAATGCCGGGGTACCCGCCAGCTGGCCATTGGCTCCGCTTGTGCAGGTCAGATGAAAGTGTGACCTCAGAATCCGCAGCGGGACCAGGATAGCTCCCATGTTGGCGCACGGTCTGAGGGTTGTCCTAGGCTGGGCCGTTTTGGTGGACCGCAGGGTGTTCCTCTACACTTGTGCGGTTTGCTCGGGTGTTGCTGAGGACATAAAGATTGGGGGGAGAGTTGGGCATAGGGGCCCCCACCTCTCAGCATCTCTGGCCAGCGCTCGGGCAACGGCGTGACGTTGAGGCCCAGCCCGGAGAGAAGGGTCAGGCGGGGGTGGGGGGCGGACGCTTTGGGAGATCAGGGAGCCCCAGATGTCAGGAGTCAATTGGATGCTGAGGGCGTCAGGGCCAGGGTCCCCAACAGGAAAGCGGGGAGCCGGGACAGCTCAGACAAAACTGTGCTGGCGTCCCGTTTGACCGCTTGGATAAGACCATGAGAGCATCCTGTCTAGCAGGCTCTGCAGGGGTGACCTTTCCAGCACGACCCAAAACCAAGCCACTAACCATGACACATCCGTCGCTGTCACGAGCTGAGGCACTTAGTCTCGAGATGTCGGCCCACAAGACCCATCATCACGGTAGACGGGGGCGTGATCCAAGCCCTGATTGGCAACACTTTGGCAACAAATCCACAGGCGGTCCACACTCAAGGTCCTGGAAAGAGCTTATAAGAAACCCTAAGTCTGAACGGGAACCCAGCAGCCTTCTCAGGGACTTTTGTACTCTGGCTCAATAAACTTTCCCTGCTGCCCAGTGCTCTTCGTCTGGTCTACCTCTTCCTTCCTCGAAGCAGCGCGGCCAAGACCCCGGGCACTAAGGGAACAAAACTCCTGTAACCCAGAGTGCAGTCTGATCGGAGAGGACCGCCTCAGGAATTCATGAGCGTTCTGGCTCCATGGTTCTGAAGCACGTTCTTCAGTCCCTGGCCTCTCTGGGTCTTCGAGTTCTTCTCTGCGTAAAGGGTGGATCGCGGGCGTCCCACTTTGCCCGTGTTTCTGTGTCTTCCTGAGCGTGCCTTGCCTTGGTGTGTCTTGGCCTGGCTCTGCCCGTGCCGTCATGTCTCGGTTCTCGCATCCACGCCTGAGCCCCGGACGGGCACACCTGCGCCCCCATAAGTGCCTTGGGCTTTGCGAGTCTCGCTGCTTTGCTCCAGCTGCCGGGCTGTTGACCTGACTTGCGTCTGTTGTGAGAGTTCCTGTCTCTGAGTCTGTCTGCCTGTGGATTGGACCCCGTTCCTTCCATTTCGGGATCGGAATCCTGGCCTCCTCAAAACGGGCAGGAGGGGTGGGGGTGCGGGTGGTGCTTTACTAATCACTGGTGAGCCCTGTGTAGTCCTTTGCTGCCCGTACCGTATTGGGCGCTGTGACACCTCCTTCAGTACAGATGAGCAGCCACACACCGAACCACCAGTCAGCGAGCGGCAGGGATCAGAGTGGCCTCGCTTAGGGCGTAAGGTCACTCTTACTCCGTCCTCCCTCTTCCAACTGCTCTCTGGCCTCGGGCCTAAAAGGTCAGTCTCTTGCACGGAGCATAGACTTGGGCAGCTTTTCAAAGGCAGAACGTTCTGCTGTTGTGCACATTGAGTGGGTTGCTGCCTACCCTCTTTACTGACCAGGGCAGATTGGCGTCCGCTGATGCACTACTTGGTTTCTGCGTACCCCGCGACATTTCCCATCCTCAATGCCTCCGTTACTTCCTCCTCTGGTGTCTCATTCATGTTTTAGGTACATGTGAACACTGACATCTTTGACACCGCAGGATGGAGCTCTGCTCGGCCTAGGAGAAGTTTGAGTTGCAGTGTGTGTGAGGGAGGTACGCAGGGTCGCGTCAGGGACGTGCGGGTGTCCGTCACGTCCACGGGGTCCTTCCTGCCCCCTTCGTTCTGAAATCTCTCTGCAAACGCTTGGCTTATCCACACGCTAGGGACACAGCCAAGTACGGTTTCCTGCAGGCCTCGGGCACCTTGGGTCTGCAGAACTCCTGCGCCTGGCCGACCTGAGTCTTCATACCCTCGGGCCGACACCTCCCCCTTGTGCCCTCCCCACAGCCCTCCCCCACCCTGTTCACCACGTAACCTCAACTTTCCCCTCTGGTTGCTTGCACACCTCGGACTTAACTTTCAGCTTCCGCATTCATGGGTGGTTCCATCCAGTAGGCCCCCTTCTGGGGCTGGCTTCTTTCACTTTAGCACAGTGCTTTACCGCATCTACGTTGAACGCACCTTTTCGGTGCTCCCCCCTCTCACATTGCAGCAAACACCTTAGCCGGGGGGGGCCCAGGTCGGCCAATAATACGGACTTGGTTGGCGTAAGGCACGAGGGGCCTGCTCCCGGCTGTTTGTCATGACTCCACGGAAGGGCATCAAACAGCATACAAGATACAGCTCTGTGCGTGCTCAGCTGAGGAATGCAGACGGATGCCTGCTTGGACGGATTTGTCTTTGGGGCCAGATAGGCAGCCCAGAGTACTTCCATACTCAAATCCTGCTCTGGTGTTTGTTTTGCATGTACTCTACGGGGTGCCTTATTTCAGGCCAGCAGCTTGACTTAATGGACACACGGACGCGCTTCATTTCGGCAGGCCGGACTCTCCTTAGCATAGAGCCCCGCCTCCCACCTCCATCCCGGCCCCACCCCTCCGGACCCACGGGCTCATCCTCCCACTCCTTCTCCTTTTGTCTTGTGAACATTTTCTGGGTCATTGGTGCCGAACATCGCCTGCACGTTACAGTAGTTTATCTCTGAACCTGTCGAACGTATCACGTACCGTGTTCTGGCCTCCGTGCATCTGTAGGGGAAGCTGGCTCTTCCTCTCCCTGAGGCTCCCTGGTGTGTGATCGGTCAGTCCCAACTCTGTAGGCTGCCAAGAGACATGTCGCTGCCTCGCTGGTCCACTGGCCTGGGCATCTCTTGGGAGCGTGCCTTCCGCTAGGAGCGCACCGGGCTCCTTGGATGTGCAGAGTGAGTATTGTGGGCCAATGTGCAAAGCCCTGTCACCTTAGGTCTTCGTGCAACTGCTGCGTGACTAACTCCCTCCCACCTGACTCTGGCGTTCCCGACTCGTGCCTGCCGGTGGTGGGCATGAGGGTTTCCCGCAGACCTCTGAGAAGCCTTCACTTCATTGCTTTGGGGCTTTGCCTCTCCATCTCACCCCGCATGACCTCGTGGGATCTGTCTGCAGGTCCACAGGTGCCTTCAGATCTCCTCTTGACGTCCAGGGAGGAATGTTTCCTTTCAGGCTGTAGGCTTTGCACTGTACAGAATTCAGCCTCCCTCCCTGCCTCCGGCCGTCCTCGCTTCCTCCCTCTCTCCCCCCCCTCCCTCCCTGTCCCCATGCCTCCCTCCTCCTCTGCCCTCCTCTCTCCCTTGCACCCCCTCCTCTCACTCCCTGTTCCTCTCCCTGGGCCCACCCTCTCTCCTCCTCTCCTTCTCCGCGCTGCTCTGTGTTGTTATCCGTGCAGGGTCCCCCGTTTGCGTCGATGCCACGGCCCGCGTGCAAGGTCGAACAGGGGTGAGGGTAAGAGAATGAAACATAAAAGTATGGGAACAGGAGGGTTGCCCACGGTGATGCCGCGAGCAACAACAACTTTATTCTTACTTACACACTTTTTATAAGTTCAGGTTAGATAACAGTAGGACATAAACAAATTCCACAGTTTTCTCCCTGCCCTCTCCTGGCTCCGTCTCAAGTTTTTGGTCCAAGGCCAGGTTCCTCAAGGACATAGTCTCCTCCCATCCTTCAAAGGGCCTGGATAGGATGCAAAGGCAGTTTGCCATGCTAAATGATGTTGCAGAAGATGTTCATATTGGTTTTTGGTTAGCATTGGCAATATGATATAATTAGGTTCCCTTCCGAACAGTTGTATTGTTCGGGTCCTGCCCTTACATACTAATATGGCAATTAAGTCAGATGTCAAATTTATCACATGAAGCTGATGAAGGGCAAGATGCAGCCATTCTAAAGGGCCATGAGGCTGCCAAATAACGGCCATTGGCAATTGTCCGGGGAGTAAAAGTATTAAGTACAATGGTAAATTGATGTCCACTCTAGTTATCTGAGCATTGGAGATCTGAGAATTGACTAGCTCTAAGGCTTGTTGGGCTGCAGGTGTTAAGGTACGAGGTGAAGATGGATCAGCATCACCTTTTAAGATATCAAACAAGGGGGTCAATTGTTCTGTAGTTAGATTTAAAGCGGGTCTAATCCAAGTTATGTCTCCCATCAGTTTTTGAAAATCATTCAAGGTCACTAGGGACTGGGTTCGTATTTGAACCTTCTGAGGTTTAATAGTTTGGTTTTCTATTATATGCCCCAGATATTCAAAAGGGGCCGTACGTTGTATTTTGTCAGGGGAGAGGACCAGATTATATTGTTCCAAACATTGTAGGAGATGACGGAAGGCGGCAGTCAGCATACGCTCGGTTTCTGCAGCCAAAAGAATATCATCCATGTAGTGGATGCAGTAAACTTGAGGGAAATTTTTCCGTAAGGGTGCAAGAGCCCTGCTCACATACTCTTGGCAAAGAGTTGGGCTGTTTGCCATGCCTTGAGGCAGGACTTTCCATTGATATCTTTCATAGGGGGCTTGTAAATTTGTGGAGGGTACCGAGAAGGCAAACTTCTCACAGTCATCAGCAGCTAGAGGAATGGTAAAGAAGCAATCTTTCAAATCCGCCACCAACAAATGGTAATTTAAAGGGATAGCAGAAGGGGCAGGAAGACCGGGCTGTAATGCCCCCATGGGTTTCATTACAAGATTTACAGCTCTTAGATCCTGTAGCAGGCGCCATTCACCTGATTTTTTCTTTATTACAAAAATGGGTGTGTTCCATGGGCTACAAGATGGTTCCAAATGACCAAGAGAAAGTTGCTCAGTTATGAGTTTTCGGGCGGCCTTTTGTTTCTCCTCAGGTAAGGGCCATTGATCTACCCAAACTGGCCGGGTGGTGGTCCATTCTATCGGTAGGGCATGAGGTCGGATCAATGACCCTGGGAAAAACCCAGGCCCGTTCTATCATATTTGGGGACATAGCAAAGAGGCTCAACATTACCTTGAAGCTCCTTGCCAAGCCCTTTTCCTGGTTTGTAGCCCATGTTACACATAATATTTTTCACAACCTGATTTTGGAACACCTGTGGGATATTGGTGGTCTCCAAGGTTAGCCCCATTTCTGAGAGTATATCTCGCCCCCATAAATTGAGATCTATGTCAAGAACAAAAGGTTGGAAAGTTCCCGACAGACCATCATCAGATTTCCAAATAAGATGATTGGAGCTTATCTTGGGTGTTGAGGCCAATCCTACTCCCCTTATAGGGGTGATGGCGTCCTGCAAGGGCCAGGAGGAAGGCCATTGTTTCTGAGTCAATACAGAGACATCGGCCCCCGTGTCTATGAGTCCCTGGAAAATCTTACCATTGACAGACAGAGTTAATAGGGGTTTATCTTTTGTAATCTTTTGTAACCAATAGGCATCAGTTGACCCAAAGCCTTTAGATCCTCGCTTAGCTTTCAATGATGGATTATCTGTGTCCAAACGGGGAAGTAATATCAATTGGGCAATGGGCACACTAGGTTGCAAAGTTATAGTGCCTTGTTGTAAGCTAACCATTATTTTAATTTCCCCAGTGTAATCTTCATCAATGACTCCTGGATATACTATTAAGCCTTTAAGGGTCCAACTAGACCTACTCAATAGTAAGCCCCATGTGTTTGGGGGGAGAGGTCCCCATATTCCTGTACTTATTGGTTGAGGGGGCATGCCAGCTTCTAAATAAACAGAACTATTTGGGGCCAGATCTAATCCTGCACTGGCTGGGGTGCCTCGGTGAAGGGATTCAATCCCAGGGAGGTCGGCCGTGTTGGCTCTGACCTCAGAGATGAGGGAGAGAGCATTGCCGCTATTGTTTGGTGGGGCTGCGGGAAGCCCCGTTGGGAGTTTCCCTGCTGCAGGGGGCGGCCAAAGCGGTCAGTTTTTGATCGACACTCATTGGCCCAGTGCCGTCCCCGCATACACCTGGGACATACAGAAGGTGGCTGTGGCTTATTAGGGGGGTTCCCCGAGGGAAAGTTGAAAGATGGGGCTTGCCTTGAGCCCTTAGGGCACTCATTACGAAAGTGTCCAAGTTCCCCGCATAGAAAGCAGGGCATGCGAGCTTTAGAATTCATTGGGGACTTTCCCTTTTGTTTTTTAAGAAGTTGTGTATGCAGCTGCTGCGGAGGAATTCCTCGAAGGGCTGCTGCCAAGGTCACTCCTTGTACATAACTGGGACCAATGTCTGCACACAGCCGCAAAAAATCCTCAAGGGTGCCCGTGGACTTCCAAGGCCTTATGGCCGCTTGGCATGCTGAATTGGCATTCTCAAAGGCTAGCTGCTTCACTATAATAGTTCCTGCCTCTCCGTCCACAACAATCCTACTCACGGCTTGTAAAAGCCGTGAAACAAAATCTTGATAGCGTTCATCGGGCCCCTGTCTTATTTTAGATAATTCCTCTGTCCTTGTGCCAGTGGTCGGTAACTTTTTCCATGCAGTCAAAACAGCCTCATTGATTTGAACATAAGCAATCTCAGGGAAATGTATTTGGTTACCCACTTCATAATAAGCTCCAGTACCAGCCAACATCTCATATGTGACAGGGATTTGGGTCCTTTTGTTATAGATAGCCAGATTGTTACACTTTTCCTCGAATTCGGCCTTCCACAACAAATAATCTCCCCCACTAAGGCAAGCCCGGGCAACAACCTTCCAATCTCCCGGGCAAAGAGCTTCTCTGGTAAGGTTCTCCATCATAGATAGGGTAAAGGGAGCAGTAGCCCCGTACTGACTACAGGCAGCCTTTAAGTCTTTTAACATTTTAAAATTTAGGGCAGTATAAGTCCGTTGGCCTCCCTGTAAGGTTACTGGGTAGGCATTAAATTCTCCCACGTCTTCTCCTGCCTGCTGCGCTGTTAGTAAAGTCCTCTGCAAAGGGCTAATGCCGGACACAGGGGACTTGGCAGCGCTCTGCTGATTGGTCATAATGGGAAAAGCCTGCAGCATGCTAGTTTGAGTACACTTAGTCACAGAATTGATCCCCTGCCCAGAGGCTGTGACTGCAGGCAGGACCGATTTCAATGATGTGGGCATAGTCAGAATGGGGTCATCATCAAGATAAACATCATCGTCGCCAAATTCATCCCCACCACTCTGAGCCTTAGGGGCTTTCCCCGCCAAGGGCATAGGCGGTGGTGGAGGAGGGAAAGGATCCTGGGTGGGTAAGTTGACATCATCGCCCAGGATCTCAAAAGAGGATACCCCAGTGGGAGTCAGGGGTACTTTAATAGGATCTTTTTCCTCATCTTCAACCCATGATTTTAAAGATATCAGCTCAATTTTTTGTTGTGGCTCCAGGATTTCACAAATATGAGACCAGAGGCCCATTGTATTGGGCGGCAAGGCACCGGAGCCCCGCAACTTTATTTGATTTTTCATCTCTTGGCCCACCCGTCTCCAATCCTCTGGGTTTGCTGTTCCTTCTAGTGGGAACCAAGGGCACAAATCTTTTATGTTCCTGAAAAATTCCTGCAGTGTGGAGGAAGACACCTTATGCCCTCTCTCTGCCAATAAAATCTGCAGGGTCCGCAGAAAATATGCATGACTAGCGGACTGACTTTGTCCCATAATTTCTTACTCCTGTCGTGCCGGTTAAACGACCGGTTCTCTTACCTGAATGCTTGCGACGTCAGTGTCCAGGATCCTCTTTCCTGTGCTCAGGTCCCTGTTCGGGCGCCACTTGCCACGGCCCGCGTGCAAGGTCGAACAGGGGTGAGGGTAAGAGAATGAAACATAAAAGTATGGGAACAGGAGGGTTGCCCACGGGGATGCCGCGAGCAACAACAACTTTATTCTTACTTACACACTTTTTATAAGTTCAGGTTAGATAACAGTAGGACATAAACAAGTTCCACAGTTTTCTCCCTGCCCTCTCCTGGCTCCGTCTCAAGTTTTTGGTCCAAGGCCAGGTTCCTCAAGGACATAGTCTCCTCCCATCCTTCAAAGGGCCTGGTGCGCTATTTTTCAGGGCTTATCAATAACACTGTGGTTTTCTTGGCCTATATACAACTCAAGCTAGCCAGTACAACATGTTTTTGTATGGGGGCAGTCAGGTGGCCATGGTTCAAAGGGATCAGGGAGCCTTTGCTCTACCCGATTAACCCCTTTGTTGCTCATGGCTCCCGACACGTCGACAACTAGAGTTTGAAACGGTGACGCGCTACCGCCCAGAACCGGGCACTTCACCCCAAGGGGGCTCCTCCGGCCTCTTTCCGGTCAAATAGCCCCTCCTGCCACGGGCGGGCCGACTCATTTCTCTTATGGACGGGAGGCCCTCCCACGGTGCAACACCAACACCCTTAGCCTTGCCATCACCCACTGGGCCTTCCTCCAACCTCATGCATCGTACACATTCCAGAATGCCTCCCTGCAGCGGACCGGCATGAGGTGTGGGACTGTCACCAAGGACATGCTGAGTACCGGAGAAAGGGCAGGTTGTGCTGCAAGTACTCACTTTGCCATCTGCTCCCTGGGTGGCACTCCACTGAGTGAGAGACAGACCATGGAAGAACTTGCAGCAGAGCTGGGGCAGCCAAGACAGCCACAGCTCCTCAGCAGGGCGATTTAAAGCAGGCTCTGTGGACCATTATGCTGGAGCTCGGACATCCCTGGCAGTTAGGGTGAGGCGGGAAGGCAGACACAGGGAAAGGGAGCGCAGAAGTCAGACAAGGAGGGAGAAAGCAAAGATGAAGGGCCCAGCAGAGGAAAGTATGATAGGAGCGAGAACTACCAGTGGCTTTAACGAAAGAACACACCCAGAGTTACTCTTTAGGCTTCGTGGGCGGCCCATTAGCATGCCACCGAGTCCCAATCGCGGACCTCACCGGGGCTGTGCCGGTGGTTGTGTAAGCACAGAGGTGACCTCGGACCTTGGCTCCTTGTTAATTTCAGGCCAAATAACTGTGTGTGTTTCCTCTCTTTGTAGGAGAGGCAGGCCGTTGGGGCGGGGAGGTCCCTGCGTTCGTGATCCTGCTGGGCAGCCTCCTGACTCCCTCGCGCACCGGTCGGGGAAACGGGGGAGTGCCATGTGGACAGCCATGTGGCGGTGGTTGGAGCACCGGCTGATGACTTCAGGGCTTCGCCCCGGCGTGACTAAGAAGGGGCCGGGTGAGGTTTCCGGGCGGCGGGCAGTCACCCTATTGAGCCGCTGGGTTTGAATTCCCCGGTGCCAGTAGCGTGTTCCCAGGGGAACTGATGAGAAGGTGAACACGAGGTTTGTGATAGCAGGGACCTCCCAGGAATGGCCTGGGAGGTGTGAGTGAAGAAAATGGGCAGGGACCCGTCACGGACGCCAAAGCTGAGCAGATGCACTTGCGCACCGGCTCCCACGGGGGCGAGGGGCGGGGCCAGGTGCTGCCACGCCCACCGCAGTGCATCTGGTGGGTTCCCGGGGCCGGTGAGCGTCCTGGGCGTGAGGCCGGGGTTCCTTCCCGCGAAGGCCACATGCGCCCCCCCGCCCCGCCACCCAGACGCCACCGGTCCCCAAGGCTTTGTGCGCATGCGTTCCCCAGGCCCGAGGCCTCTGCTAGGTACGGGCCTCCAGCCGTGGGCGCCAGAGCTCCACCTGCCGGCCGCTTGTGGGAGCCGCGTGCTCGCCCCTCCAGCTCCTTCCCTCGGTGGCTGCGGTGGTTCGGTCCAGGGCCCCATGGAGAGCGAGGCGGGGTCCGGGGATGCCGGGGCTGCCCCGGCATCCTTGGACCAGCTTAGTCCGCTGCCGCTGAGGGGGTCGTGGGGAGGAGGGGGCCCGTGGGGAGGCAGATGCCTGGAGCGAGGCTGGGGTGCCAGAGGCCCTGGGGCGGGGGGCATGGCGGCAGAGGCTGTGCGGGAGGCTGAGAACCGGCACCGCAGAGGCGAGGCCGGCCCGGGGGAGAATTTGGTGGCCCTGGGGGAGGATATCATGGCGGCGGTGGGGGTCGTGGCGGTGGAAGACGAGGAGGTGGCACAAGCAGAGCAGGACGAGAAGCTGCAGGAGCTGCGGCAGAAGGGCCAGTGCTGGGTCCCGATCAAGCCGGGGGCCCCACTGGCCGCGCTGGAGGTTGTTCAGTTAGCGCTGAGCTCTGTGGATGCCCAAGCTACAGGGGCCTACTTGCGGCCCAAGCGCAGGATGAATCAGAAGCGGAGTTCTCACCTGGCTCGCCGGAGGGCCATCATATCCAGTGCATCCCAGGCCGTATCCTGCCTCCGGCTGGTGGGGCTCGGCTGCTGTGGAGGATCACCGAGACGAGGGCAGCAGCATAGCCACGGCCACGGCCATGAGCGCTGGGGGAAGGGCTCTTCGCCCCCTTCCCTGGTGGGAGTGGGCCCACGATCCCTACAATGCACAGCAGAGGAAGCCGGGGCGTGGCAGGGTTGAGAACGCTGGGGCTGCGCCCTCTCCAGACCCTGTCGGTGCAGAAGCTGCGGGCGGAAGCTTTGGGGCTGCAGCACACTCCCAACAGCCTTGCAGGGTTCAGGGAACACGGGTCAACACGCTTCGACAAGTAGTGTAGCACGAAGCCCGCTTGGCTCAGAGTAGATATTGGAAGGAAACGTTTGCATGGGGCAGACGGAGAGGCTGCCCTCCCCCCTTCCCTGTCCTTCAGAGCCTGCGTGGTTTTCCAAATTTCCAAAGTTCAGGGCTGACCCACAATGTCGTCCACTCTCGGGTTGCCAAGCCAGTCAGCCGGCCGCCTCGCTTCGGCCGACCGCGGGAACCCAGACACGGCGCTGCCGGGGTGCTGCAAACTCTGTCTCCACAGGCCCCACACAGCCAGGCCGGGACCCCAGGCCCAGGCGCCTACCCGCACCTTTCCTCCCTGCCTGTCGCTCCCTCTCTGTGTCCTCGCCCACCCTCTCCCCCTGTCCTCTCTGCCCTCCCTCCTTGTCCCTTCCTCCCGGTGTGCGGTCTCTCTGTCCCTCTCTCTCTTTTCCTTTCCCCCTGCCCCCACCTACCGCTTTCCCTCCCTCACTCGCTGACTATGCCAGGACCACCCTTTGGGCCGTGGGTGCGCAGCCATGCTCCAGGTGACACGAGCGCCCCCCTCCTGGGCACAGGAGGCCCCTCAAAGTCACGGGGCTTCAGGCAAACACACAAGCAATCCCGGCCGTGACAGTGGGACGGGGCACACCCAGCCGTCCAAAGCAGTGACTGCCTGCAGGCCACACGCACAGGCCAGGGGGACGTGGGAACAGAGAGCAGTCAGGCCCTCGGCCTTGCCCTGTCGCGGGCAGGCAGCCTCAGAGGTGCTGGAAGCCAAGGGACTACCCAGGGTGAAGCAGGTGGGAAGAAATTGCAGGTGCTGACGAGGTTGGGAGGGCGGCAGTGCTTGGCGTTTCTGCACTTTTGCAACTTCCGTCGCTTCCTCTCGGCCGGGAAGGTCCGGGGGGCTCCTGCCTCTCTTTCCGTAGCACGTGCCGGCGAGGCTCCTTGACCCAAGGCAGATCCTGAAACACCCCAAGATATCGGCCGTGATGGGTGACCAGGACAGAGACGTGCTCAGCTACATGACCAATTTGGAGGTCAGTCCTGGGAGACGGAGGCTGGGGGAGGACCGGTGGGCGTGGGGTTTGAGCAGGAGGGGGCCGGGCAACGTGGTTCAGTGCCGCAGCCAGGCAAACAGCTCGGGGCACCTAGAAGACACGTTCCCCCTTCCCGTCCTCTTTCTTCGGCGGGGCAGGTGGAGGTACTGGGCCATCCCAAATACCGCTTCAGTTTGATGTTTTCCATTGGAAGCAACCCCTACTTCCAGAACAAAGTGATCATTAGGGTGTATCGCCTTAGCATTGCCGGTGGGAGTGAGCTTGAGCTTCGAGGATGTTCGGGGCGGGCGGGGGGGAGCACTTGGGAACGGGAGGGGAGGTGCGTGAGCTCTCCAGCATGGGGTGGACCAGGCCCAGGAGGGAGACCGGCTGGGAGGTTGAGAGGAAGAGAAGGCGAGAGGGCGTGGGTCCTAGGCCGTGGAGAGCCTCTCCTGAATTTTCCCTTCCTGCAGGATATAGGGCGTGTCGTTCCACACCTGTCCAGTGTTTTGGGACTATGAACATGGATCTGCCTGCCACAGGCACGACACCACCAGCCTTAACTTCTTCAACTGGTTGTGTGACCCCAGCGTCCCAGGTTCTAACAGGATCGCCGAGGTGGGGCCCCTGGCGGCCTTCGTCGGCCGGGCTGATGCCCGAGCCCCGGCTGCTTGGAACGGGGTCCAGGGCCTGTGCTCAGCTGGCCTGTTTCGCCTACCAGGTCGTCATCGAAGACCTGTGGCCCAATCCTCTGCTGTACTACCCGAGTTAGGAAGGCATCCGAAGGGAATGAACTGCGAGGAGTGCCTGTCGGTGAGAAGCCAGGGCTGCTGGGTCCTGACTTGTGTGTGTGGAAGTTGCCGTGGGACAGGCAGATTAGTGGTGGGGAAACTGAGGCTCAGAGGAGACAGGGCCCCAGCTCACCCAGGGAGCGGGTAGCAGGGTGAGAAGTGAACCTAGGGGAACTCAGCACACATCCAGGTGGGTGCGTCCATGCGGGCAAGTTCAGGCCCCCCATGCTGGCAGCCGCAACGTCCCAGGTCACACGGGAGAAGCAAGGTTTCTCCACCCCGTTATTCTGAACTGACACCTGTGTGCATCAGCCCCTTTCTCAGGACCCCGGCCTCTCGTTCAGTTGGGGATGTTCTGCCAGTCTTTTTGATTGGAGCTCCTTTTCCCAGCCCGCTCCTTGCCGAAATTCCCCCACTTCGCTCCATGTTCCGGACCCCCCCGTGGCTTCCCACGGCCTCATGGCCATTCTTGGGAATGGCACTGGGCCATGGGCTGGAGGCTCCTGAGTCTCTAGGTGAGGAGGAACAGGATCTCACGAGGACAGAGGACACCCTCATCCCGCCTTGGCTATCCTTGGCATTATGCAATTTCACGAATCCCTAACGTGTGTGTGTGTGTGTGTGTGTGTGTGTGTGCATGCGCGCGCGCGCGCATGCGCCCAGGTCACAGTAGCTGTGTGGACGTGGACCACACAGAGATCAGAGTCTGACCAACCAGAAGATGTCAAGGAGATATTCACCACTGTGAACGATGGGAGGATGAGTTAGGTGGTGCTTTGCCTGCACAGGACAGAAATGGGGGAAAGGATCACGTGTGGCAGCTCTGGAGAGTATCCAGCACGTATCTGAACAGATGGCGAGAGACATAAGTTAAGAAGGGCTGTGCATCTGTGTGTGGGTTTGTCCTTGGAGCCAGGACAGGGCGAGGAGGCTATCTGCCTCATGAGACCCTCCAACCCCCGCCGTGTGGAATTGCCTATGTGGCGGTGATGTTCAGCATGGGCACAGGGCAGGCCAGGGCATGGCATGAGGACATCCGAGGCAGGCTCAAGAGGAGGGCGGAAAAGGCAGACGTCTGTTCATTAGTGTCTGATACTTCAGGGCAGGGCACACAGGTGGGGAATTGTCCTGGAGAGCAGGACCCTCGTGGCTTGGTGGCTCCTCGTCCCGCCCATTGACACCACTTAGGGAGCTTGGCCCAGTACCCTTGCTCCTGGAAGCATGCCCCGCACGGCTGTGATGCGTTCCCATGCATGCATCTGTCAGGAGCACTGCAAAACCCCTGTGTCCTGGGAGGACGAAGGAGGAGGCTGTCTCTCGTGGTCCCTGTGGACCCACGCTGTCCCGCGACGCAAAACCCGCCCACAGGGGACAGTTAGAAGGACGCATGAGGGAAGTCAGGTGTGAGTGGTGGAAGATAATGCGGCTTTGTGAGTGGGCTGTGTGAGGGAGGTCTGCGTTTGGCTGTCTGTGTGTGCGTGTGCGTGCATGTGTGTACTTGCACGTGCAGCCACCTGAGCATGCCTCTATGCCGGGGATCGTGTATGTTTGTGTGGTGTGTGTGAGTTTTAATGTGCACATGTGTGCATGGGAAGAGTGCAAGCCTGTGGACCGGAGACCATGTGTCTTAGTGTGTGTATCGGGAGGGTGTTTTTGCAGGTGTACGGTTGTGTGTTTGCGAGGCCACGTGTGTGTGCTTTGTGTTGGGACCCTGGGTGTTTATGTGTTGTGTGGTTGCATGCCCACGTATGTGTTGGTGTGTGTGGCCAAGTGTACATGTTTGTGTGCCACAGACCTTGTGAGTTGGCGTGTGTTCCCTGAGTGTGTTTGCACACGAATAGGCGTGTGTGTGCGCGCGTGTACAGCCAAGTGCACATACCTGTGTCTGGGCACTGTGTGTGTTTCTATTTCATGTGTGTTTGCATGTGTGTGTATGTGTGTTTGTGTGCGGCCATACGTGCATGCCTGTGTGCCGGTGATGCAGTGTGTTTCCCAGGGTTGTGTGAGTGTGTGTTTGTGTGTGTTTCTTGTGCACCTTAATATGTGTTCCTATCAAGGCCTTGCCTGTGCACTGGAGATCATATGCGTTTGGTTTGTGTTTCCTGAGTGGCTCTTTGCCTGCACACAGTGGACTGTGTTTGTGGCCAAGTTGAATGCCTGTGTACGGGGACCATGTGTGTGTTGCGTGGTCCGTGGGTTTCCCAGGGCATATGAATGTGTGTGTGCATGCTAGCAGAAATCTGCCTGGCTGTGTGTGCTAGTCCCTGGGTGTATGGTGTGTGCATGTGTTTTCAGGCGCACCTGGGTGTGTGACTTTCTGTGGGGCTTTGTATGTATGGACGTGTGCCAGGGACCTTCCGTGTGAGTGTTGAGTATTTGTGTGCTTTCATGCACAATGGTGTCTGTTGTGTGTCTGTGTGTTTGCAGGCCTTTGGCTGATTGTGTGTGTGTGTGTGTGTGAGTGCGCACTTCTGTAGCCACCAGTTCATGCCTGTGTTGGAGTTTGTGTGTGTGATTGGTGTGTGTGTGTGTGTTGCATTAGCATGTGTGTATTTGGGTGGTCATGTGTGCAGACCTGTGTGCCGAAAACACGCGTGGCTGTGTGTGCGTTGCATATATATGTGTTGGCATGAGCGCGTGTGTGTATGTGTGTGTGTCTGTGGTTGCGGGACCAGCAGTGTATGCCTGTGTACTGAAGACCGTGTGTGTTCCTTGAGTCTCTGTGTGTTGTACGGGCTGTGTGTGTGTGTGTGTGTGTGTGTGTGTGTGTGTGTGTTTCCGGGGCCAATTGTGTATTCTTCTGTGCTGGAGGTTTGTGTATGTTGTGTGCATGGAATTACACGTGCAAAAGTGTGTGTGTGTGTGTTGGGTAGCTCAGCACACATGCCTGTGTGCCAGAGACTGTGTGGGGTGCATGTGTGCATGTTTGCATTAACACGTGCATGTGTGTATGTTGGTATGGCTCGTGCATTCCTGTGTGACGCAGACCGTGTGTATCTGTTCCCTGTGGGTATCCTGAGGGCAGGTGTGTGTGTGTGTGTGTGTCTGGGTGAGGGCCAGTTGTTTATGCATGTGTGCCTAAGACCATGTGTATTTGTTGCACCTGTGTCTATGGGAGTTCTTGGGCAGAGGGGGTTGTGTGTGTGTGTGCCGGGCCAAGCGTTTATGGCTATGCCAGAGACCTTGTGTGAGTGTTGTGTGTGTGTTTGCGAGTGCAGCTGTGTGTGTTTGCATGGGCAAGTGCGCATGGGTTTGTGCAGCACGTGTGTGTTTGTGTGTTATGTGATCTGAGTGTGTGTGCATGCACTGGTGTGAGTATAAGTGGGTGTGTGCAGCCACATGCATGCCTGTGGGCCTCAGATTGTGTGTGTGTGTGCACGCCTGTGTGAGAGAGAGAGAGAGAGTGGTGCCTGTCAGCATGGGTTTGTGTCTGCGTGCATGCGTGTGGCCATCTTCTTTCCCATGTGCTGAGCCCGGGTGTGTGGGTGTGTGTCATGTGTGTGTGTTTGTGTGTGCCTGTGTGTGTTGTGTCTCTGTGTGTTTACAGGCATGTGTGTGTGTGTGTATGTTTGTGTGTCCACAGGCGCATGCCTGTGTAGACCGTATGTGTGTGTGTTGCGTGTCTAAGTGTTTGCATGTGCACACGTGTTTATGAGTGCATGTGTAGCCCCCGGGCAGGAAAGGAGAGGTCCTGCGGGATTTCCAGCTCTGCCGATGATGGAGAAAGAGGCAAGAGGCCAAGTGCAGCCACGTCCCTCCAGACACACAGGTCTTGTTTGTATTCCGTGGTTATTCAGGGGTCTGTCTCCCCTCTCGATGAACAGACACACAGAGGTGAAGGCAAGGAGGATGCAGTGAGAGTTGGCAGGCGGGTGTGAGGCACACCACCCATCTGTGCTGCTTGCACGGATGGTCCCAGGTGTGGGAAATAGCTAGGGGTTTCCGTCTCCTTCCCAGGACGCACACCTCTTGTCATTGGCCCTTCTCACCTTCCCTCCCCAGCAAGGACAATGCCAGCGTCTGTCATTGAACAAATGTCACTCGGGAGTGCCAGTGGACTTGGACAGCATCCACATGAAGGGCGAACAGATGGAAAACATGGTCCAAGACCGTGGGGGCGCATATGAAATCCACTCTGGAGGAAACGTGTGGAGACCCGGTCGGGGACTAGGCCTGGATGTATGTGCATGCTTCCCCCAACTGAGACGGGGGGAGGGGGAGTACAAGGAGCCCCTGCTTGTCAGTGATGACTGGATAGACTGGCTTGCATTGATGCCAGACCAACGGCCCCAAGCCTACTTTGCTGGCTCAAAACCACTCGTGGGCATTCTCTCACCACATTTGTGGGCCAGCTCTGGGGACGTGATGGCCCGGCTTGATATTCTGCTCACGGTCTCACCCGGCTGGCCCGGAGCGGGGAAGTCGAGAGTGGATGCGTTCTCCTCTGCAGGCCAGATGACCCGGGAACCCCTTCCTGGGGCATTCATGCTGTTGGCAGAATGCAACACAAGATGCTCCATCTCTGGTGGTGAAGGCGTTCGTGCTGCCTGTCACCTGGGTGCCATGTTCAGCTCCTTGCCGCCTGGCCTTGGCCTTCCAAAGAGTGAGCACTGAGGTCACCGACCCAGCAGACTGCATCCACCTGCCACCCTCTCCACAGTGTTCGCCCAGACTTCCTCTTCAGGGAGGGGCATCTGGATCCCCTTTGCTGTATGCCTCCAGGAAAAGCATATGTTTTCTGTCATCCGGTTTGGTTTAGTTGATCTTATTTGTTCTAAAAAAAAGTTTTTTCTTTGCAATGTCCCATCTTTACAGCTAACTGTATTCATGATTTCTTCATTTACCGCGACTCCTTTATTTTTTTAATTTTAATTTCAATTGCAGTTAATTTAATATATCGTGCCATATTACTTGTCTGTGTTTATAATCATTTTTCAGTTTCAAACAAGTACTTTGTCTCTATATAGCTGCTCTATGCTTAATTCCTATAATCTTTTTAATTCAAGCCACCATCTCATGATGTTAAGACAGTTTTAATAACTAAGATTGTATTTCTTGTTTGTGGTTTGCCTTTTTCCCCTTTGTTAACTTGTTTAGTTACATATGGAAAATCCAAAGGAAAACTCCTTCTTTCATGTTTATTTTTATATAACTAAGGGTTTTATGTACATTGTGTATTAATTTTTTTATGTTTTACTAACTACTTCAAGCTTTATAATTGTCTTATTCTCTTTAACAACTGAAATAGAATAAGTTTAGGCGTATATGTTTTTGATAGAACACATGAGCGCTCTGAAGTTTTATGAGGTGTGATTATGTATTTGTCAACTTTTCAATTTGATTTATTTTTTTATATTATCTTATTAACTATTATCACAAGTCATGGTGGAAGGTTTTACATTTTTGAAATTTTAATTGTTAAAATCTTTTTTTTTACAATGTTAAAAGAATGTCATTTTAATGGATAGAATTGATGCTTTTCTAAGGAATAACTGCAGAGAAGTTAGGGTCTTAATTCAACTGTTTTGTTTTAATTGGAAGTTCTGATCTCTTTTTTTTTTTTTTTATCACAGTGTGACCAGATTGGTACTGGTCATTATAACCACTGGTTTACAATAGACTCTGCATTACAAGAATCATTAATGATGAAAGTGGCAGTGTTGCCTGTTTATGAAGACTAGATGACTTTGGCTTTTCCACCCAAGGCATGAGTGCCTGGTTTAGGGGATGACCTGTTTTGGCTGATGTGGAAAATATCCAGGAATAGTGTGGGCTGACAATGGTAGCAAGTGCCTTTAGACTGGTAAAGCCTATCTGTCTCCAGCTGCCATTTCCAGACACTGGTCTGCACATAACAGCACTGCCAGGAGTCACAGGTTCCTGTGAAGGCAATGGTAGAATTTTGATTAAAGCCACTGTCTTAAATTCTTACTTATTATTAGACTTTGTTAGTTGGAAAAGAGAAAAACTATTCAGAAAATAAAGAGGTCTCAAATAGCTAGCAGCCAATCAATATAATTACCAAATAGATTCTTCTCATAGGAAACTACTGATAATGCCATTGACCGTTAGTCCATGAAGATGGCATTTATAAAGGCAAATTAAGGTTTCAGATATGATGAAATTTAGAAGCCATGTATTAGAATATACAGAATTATATGAAATTCCTAATTTCTATGGACACCACCAAAACAGCATTTCAGTGTGGATAGTTAAGAATAACAAGTGTCAGATAAACCAGAGATTAATAGCATACATTTTTGAGGAAGTTTGTTCTGTAAGTAATTTTGTTTATTCCCACTGAACAAAAACCCAATTTCTTATATTTATAACTTACTAATTGCATGGTCTACATTTTTATATGTAGAAAAATTTATAGTTTCTATGAATTAGAATTAAAAAAGGAACAGGAACTGTTTACCACATTCGTATCAGAGCCTTTCTCCTGAGTAATGAAGCAGATAATAGAACTGCCAATGTCAGGGTGGAGGTGGGCACAGCCTGAAGCTCCCATCACCTGCATCTGTAACATTTCTGGATTCTCATCTGTTTCTCCTAGAAAAACAGGTATAAAATAAGAAGTCCAAGAGATATAGCCTGCATTGTAACACTAACTAATGAGATGATATCATCATCACTTTAAATTATCTCTAAGTTTTAATGCCAAAAAACTTCATTTATTTTGTTATCACCTTCTTACTGCACATATTTATCCATTCTAATAATTTTCTTCACTTTTTAAATGCCATTCCAAATAATTTGCAATTTTATTTTCATTTGTAAAATATATTTCAAGTCATATCTAACTTCATTTTCTTAAGTATAAGTAAACACAATGACCTATGTTTTTCATTATTATAAAGTTAGCACATTTAGGAAGCAGTCCATGTCTACTTTATTTACTAAACTTGACTGTACACAGAAAGATCTACCTTGTATCATTTTGCACATTTGAAATCTTATGTAGTCATTATCAAAACGATCATTTTATAAAACCAAAACAAATCCCAGAGAATATCTCTGAGTTTGATCAAAAATTTAAAATTAATAATGGAGACAATATTGGCTAGAATTCTTATCTGAATTTTAACATCAAACAAATGGATCCCCCATCTCACATATTTTAGAACCACTGTCCCAATAAGCAAATTAACTACTGACCTGGTTTGAGAACTCTTGGCCCAGAAAGCCAGCATTCTGAGCTACTGAGGTTCTTCAGATGTCCCAATGGTGCTAAGAGCTGAATGGGAGTCTGGACCTCTTGAAGGAGCAGCAGTGCTAGATCATTTCTTGCTGCCCCACTCACCAACCGAAATCTCTCATGCAGTAGAATGTTAGACACCTTAATAACTCTCAGAGGTGCTCCAGGGTGCTTCAGGCCTAGTATTACAGCAGTGTCTTCAGGATTCCTAAGTGTGTAGTTAGAGACTAATTAGAATATATTCACTAGGATATATGAGCCCTTAACAGCCATCAGTATTAGGCTTTGTAATGTATTCCATTAGCTATGATGTATAAAGTTCCTACTTTACCTGTAGGGAAATCAGAACACTATGAAAACTCAAAATTCATACACAGTGGAATTAGGGAGGTATTAACTAAGGGAAATATCAATCAAACACACTGAGGCAAATTTCTTGCCTAGCCTGATGCAAAGATTCTATAGAGATAAGAGATACTGTTCAGACATAATATGAAGTGAATTAATTCAAAGAAGACTTCAACAAACTACTTTGAAAATACTGTAGCACAATGTATTATATGAAGCAGGATGCAAACTTACATGTTCCTGACACAGTGGGCAGCAGTGAGAACCCAAGAGCTGCTAACAAGGGAACCACTGCAAATTTGACTGCCACAGCTGATGATCATGGCTTGCCAAGGCATGGTATATCGTAGAGAAATTCGATCTGCTAAAGCTGAGAATAAAAGTAAATTCAGTAGAATCGTCATCTGTAGCCCATCTTTAAAGTTTTTCATCCTTCCTATCCCTTCTAAACTTATCACTGTTACTAAAATTGACTTGCAAACACACAGTCTGTATTGTTACATATATGCTATTTCCCTAAAAGGAATAATTGCCTTATTGTTATGTTTCCAGATCCATTATTTCTTTATGGTCAAGTTTAATTACCTTTCATTTGTCAAACTATTGGGAACTATTATAGGTCTCTTCCCAAGGGGAATTCTTTTTCAGCTGTTAGTTTGCTTAGTTAGGAGTCATTAACATAGTAAGCAATAAAAAAAGAAGCAAAATTTATTTGACCATTTATTGGAGAAATAAAGTTAAAAATTTAAGTGGAACAGAAGGAACTGAGCTTAATTACTTTTTAAGAATTCAGTGACACTTAGGAGGGGATGATGGTGGTATAGCAGGAAGACACTATAGTCACCCCATGCAATGAACACAACTATATAACCATCATATTGTCTGAAATGCAAAATAATTTGATCTGAAGACTGAGAGAACAAATTATACAGCAAAAGAGACAGAAGCAGCCATATCAAAGAAAGCAGGAAGTGTGGAGATGTTGTTTGGGAGAGAAATGGCTCATGGCCACTGCAGTGGGTAGGGAGCAATGATGTAAAAGAAGGGTGACAGACAGACTAGCACACATAGCAGTGCACAAGGATAACAAACCCCATAGGAATTAGCTTGGAAAGTGAAAGGGGCTGAATTTTGTGGTTTTAAAGTCAGTAGGCTTGGCTCTGGGAGAGCCCAGAGGCCTTGAGGCTGCTCCTAGAGAAAAGACAGGTAAACAGCCTGGGAACATACAGTGTGGAAACAGCAATCTGAAGAGCACCTGGGCCACACAGCAGAGAGGCTTCAGTTCAGAGAATGTCCCAGAGGCAGTGTTCATAGACAGGCCATCTCCAGGAACAAAGGATCTAGAAAGTACCATTTACGTCCCCTGCCCCTCAGAATAAACACAGGGCCACCTGCGGTAACCAGTGCAGCATGGTTGCTTGCTACACAACTTTTTTACACCATGTTCCACCCCTTTGTGCTCTGGCAAGACTGCCCTTCTCAGTCAAATTTGCCTCTGTCTCAGTGTGGTGGCTTTTTCACCATGGTGGGCTTCCCATAAGCCTAGTACAAACTCCTGCCTATGTCACATCTCCCAACCTGAGAGTTTTGTGAAGCCTTGCATCCAGAGGCAGTGGTAACACATCTCATTTCACAAGCAGTCCAGAACACACCTAGTTAAAACCAACCACATTCAGGCCAGAGTTTAAAAACTACCCAGAGCAGGTGAAGAGAGCCACTGTAAAAGACTGGCTGAAATGATAAAGTGGCCAGAATGAAACAAAAGAACAAAGGCAGCACACACTGGAAGCATGCCTGGAAGTGGCAGCATTTGGGGACCAGTAATACGATACAGCAGGTCACTAGAGGACCTCTTCTTCCTAAGGCCATTACTGTCCGAAGAGGAATTGTAGCTAACCTCCCTAACACAGAGAAATAGGCATGGAGACTTAGACAAAATAAAAAGATGGAGAAAGCTGTCTTAAATGAAAGAACAAGATAAGGCCAAGGCCAGATCTCTAAGCAAAACTGCTATAAGTGGCATGCTTGATAGAGGATTCAAAATAATGGTCATAAGGATACTCACTGGATTGAGAAAAGACTGGAAGGCATCAGTGAGACTACTAACACAAAAAATAACATAGGAGATAAAGGGCTTAATAAATGAAATGAGAAACATTCTTGATGGCATGAAGAATAGAAGAAATGAGGAACAAATTAATGATCTAGGAGACAGAATAATGGAAAGTAATCAAGCTGAACAAAAGAGAGAAGAGAGAAGTACACAAAATGAGAATAAACTCAGTGACTCCATCAAATGTAATAACATTCATTTTATAGGAGCCAAGAAGTAGAGAGAAAAGGGGGCACAGAAATTATTTAAAGAGATAGTAACTGAAACTCCCCTAATCTGGAGAAGGAAACATATCCAGATCCAAGAAGCACAGAAACCCCTCCACAAAATCAACAAAAGTAGACCCACACCAAGATATACTGTAATTAAACTAGCAAAATACAGTGACAAGACAAAATTTTGAAAGCAGCAAAACAAAAGAAGACAGTTATATACAAGGAAAATGCATAAGGATAAGAGTGGATTTTCAGCAGGAAGGAGTGGCATGATATTTTCAAAGTGCTAAATGCGGAAAATCTGCAGCCAAGAATACTCTATCTAGCAAGGCTACCCTTCAGAACAGAAGGAAAGATAGTTTTCCAGGCAAAAGACAACTAAAGAATTTGGTGACCAGTGAACCAGTTCTGCAAGAAATGGGGACTCTTTGAGTGGAAACAGGAGACCAAACGTTACAGTATAAAGGTAGGAAACATAAAAGCAGTAAAAATTAACACTTCTATAAAATGTCATGCAAGGAACTCAGAAAATAAAAGGATTTAAAATATGACAGCATACGGGGACTGGGTGGCTCATTTGGTTAAGCCCCTTGATTTTGGTCTGGTTTATGATCTCAGGGTTTTGAGTTTGAGCCCAAGTCCAGCTCCATGTTGGGCATAGAGTCTGTTTAAGATTCTCTCTCTCCCTTTCCCCCATCCCTCCCCTTCCTTCTTGCTCATGCTTTCTCAAAAAATAAACAAATAGATAAATAAATAGATAAATATCAGCAGATATTAAAATGAGAGGCGGAAAGGAGTAAAGAATGGTTTCAAGCTTAAATGACCATAAACTTAATATAGACTGATAAATATGCAAAGAATAAAGAAAAATAACCAGGTATATCACTAAAGAAAATCAGCAAACCATTAAAGAAAGACAAGAATATATCAAAGAAAATCTTCATAAACAACCACAAAGCAAATACATTGATATGTATTTATCAATAATTATGTTGAATGTAAATGGAGTGACTATTCCAATCAGAAGACAAAGAGTGACACAATGGATGTGTCCATCGATGGGGAAGACCCATCTGTATGCTGTCTATAATAGAATCATTTGAGACCTAAAGACACCTGCAGATTGAAATGAGGGGATGGAAAAACATTTATCATGCAAATGGCTATAAAAAGAAAGCCGGAGTGGCAATACTTTTATTGTACAAACTAGACTTTAGATTTTTTAAAAAATTTTTATTTGACAGAGAGAGAGAGAGCACAAGCAGGGGGAGTGGCAGGCAGAGGCAGAGGGAGAAGCAGGCTCCCCATGGAGGAGCAGGAGCCCAATGTGTGACTCCATCCCAGGATCCCGGATCCCAGGATCATGACCTGAGCCGAAGGCAGTCGCCAAACCAACTGAGCCACCCAGGCACCCCAAACGGGACTTTAAAACAAAGAATATTAACAAAAGACAAAGAAGGCCACTATATAATCATAAAGGGGACAATCCAACAAGAAGATGTAAAACTTGTAAATATTTATACACCCAACATGGGAGAACCCAAATACATAAAGCAGTTAATAACATTAAGGAACTCATTGATAATAATGAAATAATAGTAGTGGACTTTAACACCACACTTACATCAATGGACAGATCATCCAAACAGAAAATCAACAAGGAAACAGGGCTTTAAATGACATAATGGACCAGATAAACTTAACATATATAATCATGACATTCCAACCTAAAAGAGCAAAGGACACATTCTTTTCAAGTGCATTTGGGTCATTCTCCAGAATAGATCACATGTAAGCCCACAAAACAGGCCTCAAGAAATTCAAGATGGAAGTCATACCATGCATCTTTTCTGACCACAATGCTATAAAATGAGAAATCAACCACAAGAAAAAAAAATCTGGAAAAACCACAAATACATGGAAGTTAAACTAAATATAAGTAATGAATAAGTGAACCAGGAAATCAGAGAAGGAATAAAAAATTACATGGAAATAAATGAAAATGAAAACACAACAGTCCAAAACTGTTGAGTTTCATCAAAAGTGGTCCTAAGAGGGAAGTACTTAGCAATACATACCTAGTTCAACCAGCAAGAAAAAGTCTGAAATAAGCTCACCTTACACCTAAAGGAGCTAGAGAAAGAACAATAAACAAAGCCTAAAACCAGGAGAAGGAAGGAAATTATAAACATGAAAACAGAAATAAATGATATAGAAACTAAAAACAACAGAACAGATCAATGAAACCAAGAGCTGGTTCTCGGAAAAATACTAATAAAATTGATAAGCCTCCAGGCAGATTTATCAAGAAGCAAAGAGGAAGGACTAAAATAAATAAAATTACAAATGAGAGAGAAATAACAACCAATACCACAAAAATACAAACAGATATACAGATAATTATAAGAAAATATGAGAAACTATATGCCAACAAACTGGACAACTTGGAAGCAATTGGTAAATTCCTAGAAAAAGGAATAGAAAATTTGAAAAGATTGATTACCAACCTATAAATTGAATCAGTAATAATAATGATAAAAAAAACTCCCAACAAACAAAAGTCCAGGATGAGATGGCTTCCCAGATGAATTCTATCAAACATTCAGAGTTAATACCTATTCTCAAACTATTCCTAAAAACAGAAAAGGAAGGATCACTTCCAAATCCATTCTATGAGGAGAGAATTACTCTAAAATCAAAACCAGAAAACGCTCCACTAAAAAAGACTATAGGCCAATATCTGATGAACACGGATGGAAAAATTCCTGAGAAAATACTAGCAAATCAAATAGAACAATACATTAAATAAATCATTCACCCACTCAAATCGGATTTATTTCTGAGTGGTAGGTGGTTCAATTATCACAAATCAATGTGATATACCATCAATAAAAGGATAAAACCATATGATTATTTCAAGAGACACAGGAAAAGCATTTGACAAAGTACAAATATCCATTCATGATAAAGATCCTCACCAAGGTAGATTTAGAAGGAACATACTGCAACATAATAAAGGCCATATATGAAAACCCCAGACACCATCAACCACAATGGCAAAAAACAGAGCTCTTTCCCTATTTAGGAAAAAAAAAATGATGTCCACTCTCACCACTGTTATTAATCATAGTATTAGAAGTCCTAGCCTCGGCAATCAGATAAGCACTAGAATCAAAGGCATCCAGTCAGCAAGAAAGAAGCAAAACTTTCACTACCTGCAGATGACGTGACACTATATACAGAAAACTGACATGACTCCAACAAAAATTCAGGTAGAACTGATAAAGTCAAGTCTCAGGATACAAAGTAAATGTGCAGAAATCTGTTACATTTCTATACACCAATTAATGAGCAGCAAAAAGAGAAATTAAGAAAACAATCCCATTTAGAGTTTTACCAAAAGCAATAAGATATCTAGGAATAAATGTAACCAGAGGTTTGAAAGACCTGTACTCTGAACTGTAAAACACGGATGAAAGAATTTGTAGAGCACACAAAAATGATGAACATCCCACAGTCATGCACTGGAAGAAAAATTACTTGAAAAGGTCTCTAACCCACAGCAATCTACAAATTTAATGTAATCCTATCAAAACACCACCAGGGTTTTTCATAGAGCTAGAAAAATCCAAAAATTTGTTTGGAACCACAGAAGAACTTTGTTTTTAAATTATTTTACGTATATATTTTTATTATTATGTTCAGTTAGCAAACATATACAGAAGAACTTTAATTGTCAAAGCAATGTTGAAAAAGAAAAGTTAAGCTGGAAGCAGTACATCTAGTCTTCAAGTTATATTACAAAGCTGTAGTGATCAATACAGTGTGGTACTGGTACGGAATATACAGATACATAACACACAAAAATAGATCAATGAAACAGAATAGAAAATCCAGAAATAAACACACAATTTTGTGGTCAACTAATCTTTGACAAAGCAGAAAAGAATATCCAATGGCAAAAAGATAGTCTCTTCAACAAATGGTGTTGGGAAAACTGGACAGTCATATGCAGAAGAATGAAACTGGACCACTTTCTTACAGCATACACAAAAATAAACTCAAAATGGATTAAATGTGAAAGCTGAAACCATTAAAATCCTAGAAGAGAGCACCAATAGTAACTTCTCTTGACATCAGCTACAGCAACTTCTTACTAGACACATCTCCTGAGGCAAAGGAAACAAAAGCAAAATTTAACTATTGGGACTTCATCAGGATAAAAAGCTTCTGTACAGAAAAGGAAACAATCAACAAAACTAAAGGCAGCCTGCAGAATGGGGAAAGATATTTGTAAACAATGTATCTGATAAAAGGCTAGTATCGAAAATATAAAAAGCATTTGTTAAACTTAACACCCAAAAGCCCAAACCCCAGTTAGGAAATTTTCAGAAGATATGAACAGATATTTCTGCAAAGAAGACATCCAAATGGACAACAGACACATGAAAAGATGCTCAACATCACTCATCATCAAGGAACTACAAATCAAAACCACCAGGAGATATCACCCCACACTAGTCAGAATGGCTAAAATTAAAAAAAAAAGAAGAAGCAACAGATATTGGCAAGGATGCAGAGAGGAACCCTCTTGCACTGTTGGTGGGAATGAAAACTGGTGCAGCCACTCTGGAGAACAGTATGGAGGTTCCTCAAGACATTAAAATAAAACTGCACTATGACCCAGCATTTGCAGTACCAGGTATTGACCCTCAGAATAAACAATACCGATTCAGAGGGGTACATGCTCCCTGATGTTTATAGTAGCAATGTCCACAATAGCCAAGATATGGAAGCAGCCCATCGACAGATGAATGGATAAAGAAATGTGGTACATATATACTTTGGAATATTACTCAGTCATCAGAAAGGAATGAAATCTTGCCATTTGCAATGACAAGGATGGAACTAGAAAGTATTATTCTAAGCAAAATATGTCATTCAGAGAAAGACAAATACCATATAATTCACTCACATTTGAAATTAAAAAAAAAAAAAGCGATGAGCAAAGGGGGAAAAAAAAGAGAGGCAAACCAAGAAACAGACTGTTAATTCTAGAGAACAAACTGATGGTTACCAAGGGGAACTCGGTGGAGGATGGGTGAAACAGGTGATGGGAATGAAGCAATGCACTTGTTGTGATGAGCACATGGTGTTGTATGGAAGTGCAGAATCGCTATATTGTACACCTGAAAGTCATATTACCATGTATGCTAACTGGAATTTAAATAACAACTTTAAAATTTAAACCTTAGTGTGATGTGCAGTTGTTACTTTAAATATGATTTTCAGGTTTGCCACTTAGGAAAGTGAAGTTTAGAGTTTGTCATAAAAGTTTTGAGTTGAAGTAATACATATATAAATTGAAATATGGTAGAGATAAGAAGATAAGAAGTTCTTTGCTCAGATATTTCAAAGTCCTCATCACTTTGACAATTAACACAGTGTAATTCCCTGGATAGTCTAGATTCTGTCTTCACCTATTCTCTTCCCTTACTCTTTTTATACATCTTATCTCTACCATTATTTCAATTTATATATGTATTAACTACTATTATTCAACTCAAAACTTTTGTGACAAACTCTAAACTTCACTTTCCTAAGTGCAAACCTGAAAATCATAAAGTAACAACTGCACATCAGAGTATGGTTTAATATTTTAAAGTTGTTATTTAAATTCCAGTTAGCATACATGAGATTATTTCCAGTTGTACGATATAGAGATTCTATACTTCCATACAACACCATGTGCTCATCACAAGTGCTTTAGAGGGTAGGAATTGGGGGGATGGGTTATTAAAACCCTGGTGATGGGAATTAAGGAAGGCATAATAAAAGGAGCACTGGTTGTTATACGCCAACAATGAATCATGGAACACTACATCAAAAACTAATGATGTGATGTATGGTGAGTAACATAACAAAATAAAACAATTTTTAAGAAAATATTAAAAAAGGCATCCATTACTATGGATATGACAGTATGAACATGATACATAGGATTAATTAGGTGAAAATATAATATGAAGTAATATGATTGTGTTAGAAATAAATTTCTAAGGAAAGAAAAGTGAGGTTGTCATTGATGATAGTATGACAGATTTCATAATAGTAAGGAAAAGAAAGATGGTCACAATGTAACAGATTTCAGTAGAGCATATTAGAGAAATTTTTATATATATTTCTACCAAGAAAGTATATTCTCAACTTAAAAATCTGACATTACTTTTGTTAAGATTCTGTGGTAGTAAAGAAGTTCTTGTTAGAAGAATAAAAAGTTTGAGTGTCTATGCTAACCTTGTTCCCTCTTTCTATTCTGATAATGTGATTGAACTATTCTGGTTCTATGGGTATCACAGTAATTAAGAAAATTATTATTATCATGTCACCTGTATCAGAAAGAAATATGGCAGTTATATAATACACCAAGGATGAAATACCTTTGGAAGTCCTAAGGTTAATGATTCCTATTATTTGGTATTGAAAACTCATGCATTTCTCTGGAAAAAACTCTCCCCCTCCTTTTCTATTTCCATTATCATTTTCTCTTCATTTTTTTTCATACCTCCCTGACTACCATTTTCCTGGGCCTCACTCTGAGGCTGTGGCAGAGAGATGAACTCTGGTGGAACAGAAGCAGGAGTGCCAGTAAAAGCTGAGTTGTTTGTAGAGGTAGAGACTGAAAGGGAGATGGAAGCAGAGTTAGTCATGGCCCCTTGCTGGGACCCTGGTGCATGGCTGGGCCGTGTGACTCCCTGAAGCCAAAAAAGGAAAGGTCTCCCTTGGCTGAAGACGTAGGGCTTTGTGCAATGTTCATCGAAGTGACTCAAAATTCCCACTTGCACCCATGTGTCTTTTTGTTGTAGATGGCATACCAGAGGTGCCCCTAAGTCACCCTGCAAGAAACAAAGAGCAAAATGTCCATGTACATTTTAAAGGCGGCTAGGAAGTAACTTCTGGTTTTGAAGAAGTAACTTTTGCTTTCCACACCCCTCAGCTGTATCACCTTACAGCCAGTCTCGCCAAGAGCTTGCTTGGCCTCCACACAGAAAGTGAATTCATTGAGCTTGGGGCAAAACTGGGCACATGTGCTGACTTGCAGTATTTTTAGATGCCTTTTCTGCAGAATTCCAGGACTTCCTAGTGGAAAAAAGAGAACAGAGAGGATTTTAGTTTTACCCTAGTTAGAGGGAGAAATATGGCTGAAGGAAAAGATAATCACAAACCTTCTATTACATGAAAGGATACTACTCCTTCTTTTCAAATATATCATACTTATGCTCATGTAAATATGCTGCATTACTCACCTCTCATGAGGGACCCACTGGGTAGCCAGCAGTCATACAGCTGTATATTTTTCTCTTGCTCCATGTTCTCCTCTAGACAGATAGGAAGCACCAAGGGTTGAAAATGTAGGGGCTGTTTCAGGAATCACACCCAAACCATAAGCTACCTACGAATAAAACTAATCAAAGAGGTAAAAGATACACTGATGAAAGAAAGTGAAGATGACACAAAGATATGGAAAGACATTCGATGTTCATGCACTGGAAGCAAAATTTTTAGTGTCTATATCACCTAAGCAATCTACACATTTAGTGCAATGCCTATCAAAATACCACCAGCATTTTTCACAGAGGTAGAACAAACAATCCTAACCTTTTATGGAACTGCAGAAGACCCTGAATAGCCAAAGCAATCTTGACAAAGAAAAACAAAGCTGGAGGAATCACAATTCTGGACTCAAGTTACAGTGCAATCTCTATTGATCAAGACAACACTGGCGTGCCTGGGTGGCTCAGGCATTAAGCATCTGCCTTCGGCTCAGGTCATGATCACAGGGTCCTGGGATGGAGCCCCGCATCAGGCTCCCTGCTCAGCAGGGAGCCTACGTCTCCCTCTCCCACTCCCCCTGCTTGTGTTCCCTCTCTTGCTGTGTCTCTCTCTGTCAAATAAATAAATAAAATCTTAAAAAAATAGACAATACTGTACTTGCACACAGATCAATGGAGCAGAATTGAAAAGGCAGAAATAAACCCACAACTGTAGGGTCAATTAATTTTTGACAAAGTAGGAAAGAATATCCAATGAAAAAAAGACAGTGTCTTCAACAAATGGTGTTTGGAAAATAGACAGTAACAGGCAAAAGAATGAAACTGAATCACTTTGTTACACTATGAACCAAATAAATTCAAAATGCATTAAAAATGTAAATGTGAGACCTGAAATCATTAAAAATGCCACAGGAGATTACAGGCAGTAAAGCTCTTTGACACTGGCTGTAGCAACTTCTTACTAGACATGTCTCCTTAGGCAAGTGAAACAAAAGCAAAAATAAAATATCAGGATTACATGAAAATGAAAATCTTCTGGACAGTGAAGGAAGCAATCAACAAAACTGAAAACATATAGAATGGAAGATATTTGCAAATGACATATCTGACAAAGTGTTGGTATCCAAATATATAAAGAATTTATACAACTGAGTACCCTAAAAACAAATAATCCAATTAAAAGTGTGCAGAATACAGGAATAGACATTTTTACAAGGAAGATATACAGATGATCAACAGCCACATGAAAAGATGTTCATTATCACCATCATCAGGGAAATGAAAATCAAAAACACAGGTGGTATCTCTTAAGACCAGCCAGAGTGGCTAAAACCAACAATGAAAGAAACAGCAGATGTTAGCGAGGATGCAGAGAAAGGGCAACCCTCTCACACTGTTGTTGGGAATGCAAACTGGTACAGCCACTGTGGAAAAGAGTACAAAGTTTCTTCAAAAAGTTAAACCAGAACTAACCTACAAGACAGTCATTGCACTATAGGTTTTTACCTGCAGTCTACAAAAACACTAATTTGAAGAGATCCATGCAGATGTTTACAGCAGAATTATCAAGAGCCAAATTCTGGAAAGACCCCAAATGACCATCAACTAATGAAGGAACAAAGAAAAAGTGGTATATAGGTATACAATAGAATATACTCAGTCAAGAAATAGAATGAAATCTTGCCCTTTGCAACCACATGGATGAAGCTAGACTGTATTATGTTCAGTGAAATAAGTCAGTCAGAGAAAGACAAATACTATATGACTTCACTCGTATGAGAAATTTAAGAAAGAAAACAAATGAATATTGGGGTGAGAAATAAATGAAAATAAGAAATAGATTCTTAGGGGGGCCTGGGTGACTCAGTTGGTTAAGCGACTGCCTTCAGCTCAGGTCATGATCCTGGAGTCCCGGGATCGAGTCCTGCATTGGGCTCCCTGCTCAGCGGGGAGTCTGCTTCTCCCTCTGACCCTCTTCCCTCTCGTGCTCTCTCTCATTCTCTCTCTCAAATAAATAAATAAAATCTTAAAAAAAATAAAAATCTTAAAAAAAATAGAAATAGATTCTTAAACATAAATATTGGTGGTTACTAGAGTGGAAGTGGGTGGGAAGATGAGTGAAATAGTTGATGGGAATTAAGGAGTGCACTTGTGATGAACATTGGGGTGGTGTATATGGAATTGTTGAATTACTAAATTGTACAGTTGAAACTGATATTACACTGTTAACTAACTAGAATTTATTTTCATTAATTTATTTTTTATTATGTTATGTAAGTGACCATACAGTACATCATTAGCTTTTTTTTTAAGATTTTATTTATTTATTCATGAGAGACAGAGAGAGAGAGAGAGAGGCAGAGGGAGAAGCAGGCTCCCAAGGAGCAGGGAGCCCGATGCGGGACTCGATCCCAGGACCCTGGGATCATGACCCGAGCTGAAGGCAGACGCTTAACCATCTGAGCCACCCAGGCACCCCATCATTATCTTTTGATGTAGCGTTCCATGATTTATTGTTTGCATGTAATACCTAGTGCTCCATGCAATATACGCCCTCTTTAATACCCATCACTGGGTAACCCATTCCCCACCCGCCTCCCCTCTAAACCCCTCAGTTTGTTTCTCAGAGTCCATAGTCTCTCATGGTTCAACTCCCCCTCCAATTCCCCCACTTCATTTTTCCTTTACTTCTCCTAATGTCTTCCATGCTATTCCTTATGATTCCACAAAGAAGTGAAACCATATGATAATTGACTTTCTCTACTTGACTTATTCACTTAGAGTAATCTCCTCCAGTTCCATCCATGTTCATGCAAAAGTTCGATATTCATCTTTTCTGATGGCTGAGTAATATTCCATTGTATATATGGAGCAATTATTCTTTATCCATTCATCTGTTGAAGGTAATCTTGGCTCTTTCCACAGTTTGGCTATTGTGGACATTGCTCCTATGTACTAACTGGAATTTAAGTAAAAACTTGGAAAAACTGTAAACCAAAATACCTGGAGGCTTAACTACATTAAATGGGTCAACGAAAAAATCAAACAGCAAATTTAAAAAAATGAAGAAAAATCAAAATGAACAAATAATGGCCCCAAATCTTTAGGACTCAGGAAAAGCTGTTCTCACAGGGAAGACTGCAGCAATATAAAACTATATCAGAAAGTAAGAAACATTATACCTAGAGGAGCTAGAATAGGAACAAAGCCAAAGCCATTATAAGGAAGGAAGTAAAAAGACTTGAGAAGAAATAAAGGAAATAGAGACTAAAAACACAGGTCAATGAAACGAGCTGGTTTCATTTATCTTTGAAAAGATAAAATTGATAAACCTTTAGCCAGACTCATCAAGAAAAAAAAAATGAAAGAAGACTCAAATAACTGAAAACAAAAATGAAGAAGAAATGACAAATGACAGCAGAGAAATTCAATGCATTATAAGAGAATATTATGACATGCCAAAAAATTGAACAACCAAGAAGAAATGGATAAATTCCTAGAAACACAAAATCTTCCAAAACTGAATCAAGAAGAAATAGAAAATCTGAACAGACGAATGACTAGCAGTAATCAGTAGTCACAAAACCTCCCCCCCAAAAATTTCAGGACCGGAGGGCTTCAGATGTGAATTTTACAAACATTTAAGGATGAGATAATACCTATTCTTCTCACCCTATTTCAATAAAATAGGAAAGAGTTGTAAGTATACAAATTCATTGTATAAGGCCAGCATTATCCTGATACCCAAGGCAGATAGACATTATAAAACAAAACAAAACAAAATTATAGGCCAAAATCTCTGATGAATACTGGTGCAAAAATCTTCAATAAAATATCATCAAAACTACTCATATATATAATTCACAGGATGTTTGGGTGGCTCAGCTGGGTAAACATAGAACTCTTGATTTTGGTTCAGGTCATGATCTCAGCATCATGAAATCGAACCCTGCATCAGGCTCTGTGTTGGACATGGACCCTGCTTTAGATTCTCTCTCTCCATCTACCCCTCACCTACTCATGCTCACACACACTCTTTTTAAAAAAAAATAAAAATAAAAAATAATAATTTCCCAATGTCAATTGAATTTGGTTGAATATAACTTTTGGTCCAATATTATCCCTGGGTTGCAAAGTGGTTCAATATTTGCAAATCAATCAACAGAATACATCGAAAAGAAAGGGTAAGAAACATATCACTTCAAGAGACACAGAAAAAGCATTTGACAAAGGACAATATCCATCCATGAAAAAACCTCAAAAATGTAGGTTTAGAGGAAACATACCTCAATATAATAAAGCCCATCTATGAAAAACCTACAGTGAACATTATCCTCAACATGGAAGACTGAAAACCTTTCCCCTAATGTGAGGAACATGATAGGGATATCCACCCTCACCAACTGTTGTTCATCGCAGTACTGGAATTCCTAGCCTCAACAATGAGACAACAAAAAGAAGCAATACACATTGAAATCAGGAGGAAGAAGTCAAACTTTCACTGTTGCAGATGACATGACACCAAATATAGAAACCTGAAAGAAAAGAGAAAAGAAAACCTGGAAGACTCCACCAAAAATTGTTAGAGTTGACACACAAATTCAGCAAAGTCACAGGATACAAATTCAATGTACATAAATTTGCTGCATTACTCTACACCAACAATGAAGCAGCATAAAGAGAAATCAAGAAGTCAGTTCCATTTACAATTGGACCAAAAACCATAAAATGCCTAGAGATAAACCTCACCAAAGAGGTAAACAACCTGTACACTGAAAATTATAAAATACTGATGAAAGAAATTGAGGAAGACACAAAGAAATGGAAAAATATTCCATATTCATGGATTGGATGAACAAATATTGTTAAAATGATTATACTACCCAAAGCAATCTACACATTCAACGCAGTGTCTATCAAAATACCACCAGCATTTCTCACAGAGCTAGAACAAACAATCCTTACATTTGTATGGAACCACAAAAGACCCTGAATATCCAAAAGTAGTTTCGGAAAAGCAAAGCAAAGCAAAACAAAGCTGGAGGCATTAAGATTTTGGATTCAAGATATATTAATCAAAACAGTATGGTAATAGCACAAAAACAGACACACATGTCCATGGAACAGAATAGAAAACCTAGAAATAAGCCCAGAACTATGTGGTCATTTAATCTTGACAAGCAGGAAAGAATGGGAAAAACATAATCTCTTCAAAAAATCGTGTTACAAAAACTGGACAGCAACATGGAAGAGAATGAAACTGGATGACTTTCTTACACCATACACAAAAATAAATTCAAAATGCATTAAAGGCCTAAATGTGAGGCATGAAACCATAAGAATCCTGGAAAAGAGCACAGGGAGTGATTTCTCTGAATCAGCATATATATATGTGTCTGGAGACAAGGAAACAAATGCAAAAATGAACTATTGGAACTTCTTCAAAAGAAAAAGCTTCTGCACAGGGAAGGAAATAATTATACTAAAAGGCAACCTACAGAATGGGAGAAAATATTTGCAAATGGCATATCTGATAAAGGGTGAGTATCCAAAACGTATAAAGAACCCATACAACTCAATACCCCAAAACACAATAATCCAGTCAAGATAGGAGCAGACTTTTCTCTAAAGAAGACATCCAGATGATGAAGAGACATAAGAAAGGATGCTCAATATCACTCATCATCAGGGAGGTGAACATCATAAAACTACAATGAGATATCACCTCACACCTGTCAGAATGCCTACAATTAACAACCTAAAAAACAACAGATGTTGGTGAGGATGTGGAGAAAGTGGAAAACTCTTACACTCTTGGTGGGAATGCAAACTGGTGCAGCCACTCTGGAAAACAGTATGGAGCTTGCTTAAAAGGTTAAAAATAGAACTACCCTATGACCCAGCATTATTGCTACTGGATACTTACCCACAGAACACAATACTAATTCAAAGCAAAACATGCACCCCTATGTTTATAGCAGCATTATCTACAGTAGCCACAATATGGAAAGAGCCCAAGTGTCCGTAACTGATAAATGGATAAAGAAAATGTGAGATAGATATAATAAGACCTATACATCTATTTTACTTACATATATGTGTGTGTGTGTATATATAAAAACTTCTACTTACAGGGCGCCTGGGTGGCTCAGTTGGTTAAGCAACTGCCTTCGGCTCAGGTCATGATCCTGGAGTCCTGGGATCAAGTCCCACATCGGGCTCCCTGCTCGGCAGGGAGTCTGCTTCTCCCTCTGACCCTCCCCCCTCTAATGTGCTCTCTCTCTCTCTCATTCTCTCTCTTTCAAGTAAATAAATAAATAAATCTTTAAAAAAACATATACTTACATACATATAAAAATACTAAAATGGAAAATAGGTATAAAAAGAATAGAACCTGACACGGATCGAACTAGAGTGTATTAAGCTAAGTGAACCAAGTCAGTCAAAGATACATACCTCATAATTTCACTCATATGTGGAATTTAAGAAACAAAATAAATGAGCGAATGGAAAAAAAAAAAAGATTGAGGCAGACCAAGAAAGAGACTCAACAGACTCTTGACTCTAGAGAACAAACTGACGGTTATCAGAGGGAAGGTGGGCAAGGGCATGGGAAAACAGGAGATGGGATCAAGAAGTATCCTTGTTTTGATGAGGAGCAGGTAATTAAAATAGACCTTAAAAATAAAATAAAAACAACAACATCTAGAACAACAGAAAATAACAAGAGTTGGCAAGAATGTGATGAATTTTGAAACCCTGTACACTGCTGGTAGGAATGTAAAATGATACCACTATTGTGGAAAACATTACAGAGCTTTCTCAAAAAATAAAAATAGAATTACCATATGATTCAGCAATTCCAGTATTGGGTATATATTTAAAAGAAATAAAAGCAGGGTCCTGGTGATTAAAAGGGGCACATGCACCCTAATTTTTACAGCAGCAATGTCCATAATAGTCAAACTATAGAAAAAACTCCATTGCCCATTGACAGATGAATGGATAAAGAAAAAGTGTACACACTCACCACACACACACACACACACACACACACACACACACACACACAGAGGGATATTACTCAGCCACCAAAAAGGATGAAACCTTGCCATTTGCAATGATATGTATGGAACTAGACGGTATTATGCTAAGCAAAAGAAGTCAGTCAGAGAAAGACAAATACCATATGAATTCACCTATGTATAATTTAAGAAAGAAAGAGGTGAACATTAAGGGAAGGGAAGGAAAAATAAGATGAAAATTGAGAGCGAGGCAAACCATAAGAGACTGTTAACTCTAGAGAACAAGGTGAGGGTTCCTCGAGGGGAGGGTTGAGGAGGGTGGGTGATGGGGTAGCTGGGTGATGGGCATTAAGGAGGGTACTTGGATATAATAAGTACTGGGTGTGATATGCAACTGATCAATCACTAAATTCTACTCCTGAAACTAATAATACAGTATGTACTGAATGTGTGAATTCAATTTGAATTCAATTCAGATTGAATTGAATTTAAATAAAAAAATAATAAAAAACATAACTGAGGAGGGAGTTAGGATTATGGGAGAGTAGGGAACCCTGGGTTCATCTGATTCCTGGAATTCAGTGAGATAGTTATCAAATCATTCTGAACAACTGTGAAATCAATCAGAGATCTGAGAAAATAAAATGCTGCAATTCTACAAATGGAAAAGTGTCCACCCTTTGGAAGGTAGGAGATGAGGAGAGTTGAACCGCATGGAATATAGCTGTGGATATGGCAGCAGGGAGGGTGGCTGTTGGAGGCGGCTACTGCAAAGGATTATAAGCAGCAGAGCACAAACGGTGAACATTTAGATGTCTGCCACGGTGGGAATGTGCCTGGCTTATAAGTGGTCAGGTGGGAAGAATCCCAGGTGTGACGGTGTGGTCTCAGGATCCCTCGGGTCACAAGAAGAATGGGTGTTTCTGAGAGCAGCCAAGTTCCTAGGCTGGGGAACAGAGAAGCTGGCTGAGATCAGCAAGTCTAGGTCCTGGCTTTCTGCTTGGTATGGTCGTAAACTGTGAACCACTACACTGTTGAGTGACCACACTCGGCGTAGGAGCCCAACAAAAGACAGAAGTGAGTTGAGACTCCCCTCCCTCCCCTGGAAGGAAAAGTGTGGGTCCTCAGCAAAGGAGTCTGTAAAATTTGGAGACTTTAAGTCAGTTGTGTGCCTGAGATCAAAACACTCAGTTACAGGCTGGGTGAACACAAAGTTCACATGTAAACCAGGATGACAAGAGTGACTGCTTTACTTTGAGGGCTAACTAAAGAATGAAGAGTATGGACTTTCAGCTTTAGGGCTTGAGAGTGTGGTGCCACCGTATTCAACCCCCAATCAGTGCTGAAAGCTTTCAGGGAACAAAGTAGCACCACATAGTGCAATCCAGAGGTGCTTACACTGAGGCTGGCTCCCTGGACAGGAGTCTTATAGTACAAGTACAAGGTAACCTGAGAATCAGGCAACAGGCCCTCCCCCAGAAGACCACAGGTACAACTCACTAGCACCAAGTTTACCTATTACAGAGAACTGTAAAATTCCAGCTCTTGGGGAAGACAGTATTATATATATATAATATATTATATTTTATATTCTTTATTCATATATTTTATTCATATATATTGATATATATTGATATATATATTCATATATTTTTAAATTATTCTTTAGTCTTTCAGGTTTATGTTTCTCACCTATTTTCTTAGTTTTTGAATTCTTTTCTATTTTTAGCTTTTATTTTCAGATATTTATTTATTTATTTATTTATTGTTTCCTTTCCATTTATTTTATTTTTTTTTTGTATACACAATTTTTTTTTCTTTCTTTCCTATTTTGGGATTTAGCTTCTTTCGATACACAACAAAATACACCCAGGATCTCGTTCTTTGTTTTTTTCAGTTTTGTTCCTTGTTTTATATTTCTTAATTTGTTTCCTTTTGGTTTGTTTTCTTTTCTTTTCTTTTTGTGATTGTGTTTTCTCTTTCTTCTTTTCTTTTCTGGACATAATGATGAAATGGAGAAATTGACCCCAAAATAAACAACAGAAGGTAGTACTCACAAACACGGATTTAATCCACACAGATATATGTACATGTCAGAACTAGAACTTAGGCATGAGTATAAAATAACTACCTGGGCATGAATAAAAGCATAGAAGACACTAGAGAATCCCTTACTGTAGAAATAAAAGAACTAGAATCTAATCAGGACAAAATTAAATATGCTAGTACTGAGATGTAATCACAAATGAGGATAAACGAGGCAGAAGAGAGTGACAAAGAAGAAAAATGATGGGGATAAAAAAGCTGAGAAAAAAAGAGAAAAACAACTACTGGATCATCAGGGGAGACTTCAAGAAATCAGCAAAATCATAAAGGACAATAATATTTGAATAACAGAGGTCCCAGAAAATGAGGACAGGGGGAGGGGAGAATAAGGTTGATTTCAAAAAATTATAGTGAGAACTTCCCTAATCTGGGTAAAGAAACAGGCATTCAGTCCGGGAGGGACAGAGAAACCCCCCTCAATATCAATAAAAGTAGTTCAACTTAACATATAATAGTGAAGCCAAAAACACGTGTGACTGTGTGTGCGTTGCTTGTATGTGTGTTGGCATGTGCTTGTGTGTGTGTGCGTGTCTGTGGGTGTGGGACCAGCGGTGTATGCCTGTGTACTGATGACCGTGTGTGTTCCTTGATTGTCTGTGTGCGGTATGGACCGTGTGTGTGTGTGTGTGTGTGTGTGTGTCTGTGTGTGTCTGTGTGTCTGTGTCTGTGTGTTTTTCAGGGGCTATTTGTGTATTCTTCTGTACTGGAGACCGTTTGTGTATGTTGTGGGTGTGGGACTACATGTGCAAAAGTGTGTGTGTGGTTTGGGAATGTCAGCACATACGCCAGTGAGCCAGACACTTTGTGTGGATTGCATGTGTGTGTGTTTGCATGAGCAGGTGCGTTTGTTGTGTTGGTTCAGACCAGTGTGCGTTCCTGTGTGACGCAGACCGTGTGTTTCTGTTCCCTGTGGTTATCGTGAGGGCAAGTGTGAGTGCATGTGTCTTGGTGAGAGCTGGTTGTTTAGGCATATGTGCCTAAAACTGTGTGTATTTGTTGCACGTGTGTGTGTGTGAGTTCTAGGACAGAGGGGGCCTGTGTGATAGTGCCGCGTCATGCGTTTATGGCTGTGCCAGAGAACTTCTGTGAGTGTTGTGCATGTGTTCGCAAGCGCAGCTGTGTCTGTTTGCACGGGCAAGTGCGCATGGCTGTGTGCAGGACGCGTGTGTTTGTGTTTTATGTGATCTGACTGTGTACATGCACAGGTGTGCATGGGAGTGGATTGTGCAGCCAACATGCATGCCTGTGGGCCGCAGATCGTGTGTGTGTGTGTGTGTGTGTGTGTGTGCAGGTGCACACCTGTGTGAGACAGCGTGCATGCGGCCATATTTCCCATGTGTCTAGCCCGGTTGTGTGGGTTTGTGTCATGTGTGTGTGTATGCATGACCTTGTGTGTGAGTTTCATGTGAGTTTCGTGTCTCTGTGTGTTTCCAGTCACGTGTGATTGTGAGTGTGTGTGGCCACCGGCGCATGCCTGTGTGTGGAAACCGTATTCATGTGTGTCGTGTGTCAAGGCGTTTCCATGTGCACACATGTGTATGAGAGTGTATGTAGGTCCCGGGCAGCAAAGGAGAAGGACTGTGGGACTTCCAGCTCTGCCGATTATGAAGAAAGGGGCAAGAGGCCGAGTGCAGACACGTCCCTCAGGACACACAGGTTTCGAATGCATTCTGGGGATCGTCAGGGGTCTGTCTCCCCTGTCCTTGCAGAGACAGAAAGGTGCCAAGGCAAGGAGGGACAGGTTTTAGTTGGCAGGTGGGTGTGAGGCGCACCACCCACCTGTGCTGCTTGCATGAATGGTCCCAGGTGTGGGAAATAGCTCGGGGTTTCAGGCTGATTCCCAGGCCGCACACCTCTTGTCATGTTGCCCCTCTCATCTTCCATCCCTGGCAAGGACAATGCCAGATGTCTGTCATTGCACGAATGTCACCCAGGAGTGGGTGTGGACGTAGAAATCATCCACATGAAGGGCGAACAGATGGTAACCAAGGTCCAAGACCATGGGGGCACTTATGAATAACACTCTGGGGGAAACACTTGGAGACCCGGTCGGGGACTATGGTTGGATATAGGTGCACTCTTCCCCTGAATGAGATGGAAACACTCAGTGACTGGAAACACACAGAGACACACAACACACACACGAGCTCAAGCATACACACACACACGACACACACCCAGACCCCCGTGCTCGACACATGGACGACAAGATGGCAGCATGCACGCATGGAGACACAAACCCATGCAGACATCACCTGCTGGTCAGTGATGCCTGGAGAGACTGTCTGGCATTGGCGCCACACCAATGGCCCCAAGCCTAATTTGCTGACTCAAAACCACACTTGGGCAATCTCTCACCATATTTGTGGACCAGCTCTGCAGACATGATGGTCCCACTTGATTTTCTGCTCACGGTCTAACCCAGGGGCCGTGGGGCGAGGGAGTCGAGAGTGGATGTGTTATCCTCTGTAGGCCAGACGAGCTTGGAACATATTCCCGGGGCATTCGTGCCTTTGGGAGCATGCAACACAAGACGCTCCGTCTCTGCTGGTGAAGGTGTTCATGCTGCCTGTTGCCTGGGTGCTGTTCTCAGCTCTTGCCACCTGGTCTTCCAAAGAGTGGGCACTGAAGTCACCAAGCTGGTGGACAGAATCCACCCGCTGCCCTCTGCACAGGTTTCACCCAGGCTTCCTCTTCATGGTGGGGCATCTGATTCCACTTTGCTGTATGCAATTGGCTCCGGGAAAGGCAGGCGTCCCTCTGTCCTCCTTGCCGAACACACTGCATGTCAGTGTGACTGTGTGAAAGTGGGTTTGTGTGGGCACCCAGCTTGGCACCATTCCAAGGCTCACCGGCCTGGCTGCCGGTAAGAAAAGGGGGAGAGGGCTTTGAATTCCTGTGAAAGGAGCTGCTCAGAGATGCATCTGCATCTTTCTTCTGGAATCCTTTAGGTTCAAGAGGCCATGTGGCCAGAGGGGTCAGAGAAAGAGCCCTGGAAGAGAAAGTCAGAGAAGAGGATGGAGAGGAGAGCATGAGGAATGGACAGGCAGACCGACGGCCAAAGCACTCTTCGATGCTCTGCTCCTGACCAGCAAAGGGCACGCAATGGGACAAAATGTAGCCGCACATTTCCCCTAGCAGGCAGACCGCTTCATGGCCTCTTCTCCTGGAATCACACTATTCATACCCCAGGGCCTGGGCTGAACATTTCCAAACACATCTGACCAGCCTACCCAGTGGTGCACACAGTGTCATGAGCCTTACAGGAATCTATTCGGGAAGAATGAGGGACCGCTTCCCACTGGCAGTACAAATTCCAGGCCGACTGCGGGCCTGATGGGGCCGTGGGAACAGCTCGCGCTGGTGTTGTGGGTAGGGGTGGGTTTGCGGCAGGGGAGTGGGTGTGCGAGGGGTGTTTGGTGTGGCTGGGAGGCCGAGGCCACCCTGGAGGGGGCGCATGGTCCGGCTCCCTGGCCAGCTGTCTGGCTCCCTATGGGGCGAGGGGTGGGGCCGGGTACAGCCCCAACCACCGACTGGCCACTGGGTCGTCCCGGGGTCCAGTCAGCATCCTGGGCTTGGCCATGGGTTTCCATCCAGGCAAGGCCACGTCCTGGGAGCCCTTGCACCACCACTCAGAAGCGACCTGGCACACAACCATTGTGTGCATGCATCCCGCAGGCGCGCGGCCTCTGATAGGTGCCCGCCTCTAGGCTTGGGCGCCAAATCTCCACCTGCTGGCTGCTTGCAGAAACCCCATGCTCACACCTCCAGCTCATTCCCTCTGCTGAGACCGTGGCTCTGTGCTGAAGCTCTGCTCCATTTCCAAATGGAGAAGGAGGCATGGTCTGGGAACCCCGGGCTGCCATGGAATCCTGGACCATCTTTGTCCGCGGAGAGAGGCATGAGGAGGCGGGGGCCAATGGGGAGGCAGGCGCTGAGGCTAGGCATAGGTGCCGAAGGCCCTACATTAGGGGGTATGGCGGCACAGCCTGTGCAGAAGGGGGAGGCCCGGCAGCACATAGGTAAGTCTGGCCCGCTGAAGGTGTTGGACGTCATGGTGGAGGATATCATGGCATGGTGGAGGTTGTGGCGGCGGAAATGAGGAGGTGGGGCGAGCCAAGCAGTACGAGAAGCATCAGGAGCTGCCACTAGAAGAGCCATTGCTAGTTCCTGAGACAGCTGGGCTGCCTTGTCCCATCCAGCTCCTGTGCCGAGAATCCACCAAGTCCCTCCATGTTCCCTACCACCTCGTGGCCTCCCACAGCCACTTGGCCATTTTTGGCAATGGCACTGGGCCATAGGCTGGCATCTCCTGAGTCTCTAGGTGAGGAGGAAGGGGGATCCCATGAGGACAGAGGACACCCTCAACCCACCTTGGCTATCCTTGGTATTACGCAATTTCATGAATCCCTAACATGTTTGTGTGTGAGTGTGTGTGTGTGTGTGTGTGTGTCTGGGGCACGGCAGCTCTGTGGACATGGACCCCGCCGAGCATCAGAGTCTGGCCAACCACAAGAAGTTGAGGAGGAGTTCACCCCTGTGAGAGATGTGTGGACAAGTCTACGTGGTGCTTTGCATGCACAGGACAGAAATGGGGGCAAGGATCATCATTGGCAGCTCTGGAGAGTATCCAGCACATATCTGAAGGGACGGGAAAGGAGAGATAAACAATTTAAGAAGTGCTTTGTGTCTGTGTGTGGGTTTGTCCTTGGAGCCAGGACATGGTGAGGAGGCAGTCTACCTGGTGGGGCTCTCCAACCCATGAAGTTTGGGATTGCCTGTGTGTCGGTGTTGTTCAGCATGAGGGCAGGGCAGGGCATGGCATGGCATCAGGATACCCGAGGCACGTTCTAGGAGGAGGGCGGAAAAGGCAGACCTCTGTCCGTGTGTACCTTATTCTTCAGCGTAGGGCACAATGGGGGAACGGGGCCTGGGGAGCGGGGCCCTCGTGGTCTTGTGGCTCCTGGTCCCGGCACATTGACACTGCTTAGGGAGCTTGGCCCAACACCCTTGCTACTGGATGCAGGCCCGCACTGCTGTCATGCGATCTCATGCAAGTGTCCAGTCAGGAGCACCGCAAAACCCATGTATCCCAGGAGGACGAAGGAGGAGTCCAACCCACATGGGCCCTGTGGACCCTCATCTTCCCACGCCTAAAAACCCGTCCAGTGGGGACATTTCCAAGGACGTGTGAGGGAAGGAAGTTGTGAGTTGTGGAAGGCACTGCGGTTTTTGAGTGAGCTGTGTGTGAGGGAGGTCTGCGTTCGGCTGTGTGTGTTTGCGCTTGCGTTCGTGTGTGTGCGTGTACTTGCGCGTGCGGCCACCTGAGCATGCCTCTGTGCCAGGGATTATGTTGTTTGTGTGGTGTGTGTGAGTTTCTGTGTGCATGTGTGAGTGTGGCAAGAGTGCCTGCCTGTGGAACGGGGACCATGTGTCTTCATGTGTAACAGGATGGCATGTTTGCAGGTGCACGGGTGTGTGTACTTGCGAGGCCACATGGGTGTGCCACTGTGTCGGGACCCCGGGTGTTTATGTGTTGAATGTTTGCATGCCCACGTATGTGTTGGTGTGTGTGGCCAAGTGTGAATGCTTGTGTGTCACAGACCTTCTGAGTTGGTGGGTGTTCCCTGAGTGTGTGTTTTCACACGGATGGGTGTGTTGTGCGTGTGTGCGGCCAAGTGCACATACCAGTGTGTGGGTACCGTGTGTGTTTCTATTTCATGTACGTGCGTGTTTGCCTGTGTGCGTATGTGTGTATGTGTGTGGCCATTGTGCTTGCCTGTGTGCCAGTGATAGTTTGTGATTCCCAGGATTGTGTGTTTGTGTGTGTTTTGTGTGCACATCAGTGTGTTTTCCTGTCAAGTGTGCATGCCAGTCACTGGAGATCATATGTGTTGGGTGTGTGTTTCCTGAGGATGTCTTTGCCCACGCATGGTGGTCTGTGCTTGTGTGGCCATGTGTGAGTGCCTGTGTGCGGGGACCCTGTGTGTGTTGTGTGTTGTGTGTCTTTCCCAGTGCATGTGAACTTGTGTGTACATGAGAACAGAAATCTGCCTGGCTGAGTGTGCTAGTCCATGGTTGTATGGTGTGTGTGTGACATTCTGCGGGCCTACATATGTTTGGACATGTGCCAGAGAACTTCTGTGTGAGTGTTGAGTGTATGTGCGTTTGCATGCTCAATGGTGTCTATTGTGTGTCTGTGTTTGTAGGCCTTTCAGTGATTGTGTGTGTGTGGGTGGCGTGTGTGCGCATGTCTGTAGCCACCCGCTTATGCCTCTGTGTTGGAGACTGTGTGTGGGCTTGGTGTGTGTGTGTTGCATTAGCACTTGTGTGTGTATTTGGGTGGTCATGTGTGCACACCTGTGTGCTGAAAACTAGTGTGGCTCTCTGTGCATTGCATATATGTGTATTGACAAAGCACATGTGTGCGTGTGTGTGTCTCTCAGTGAGGGACAAGCAGTGTATGCCTGTGTAGTGAGGACCATGTGTCCTCCTTGAGTGTTTCTGTGCAGTATGCACTGTGTGTGTGTGTGTGTTTGTGTGTGTCGGTAGGTGTGTGTATGTTTTGGGGGCCAATTTTGTATTCTTCTGTACTGGAGAAGGGCTGTGTATGTTGTGGGTGTGGGATTACACGTGCACAGTGTGTTTGTGTGTGTTGGGAAGCTCACCGCACATGACTGTGAGCCAGAGAGTTTGTGTGGGGTGCGTGTGTGCATGTTCTCATGAGCACATGCATGTGTGTGTGTCGGTGCAGCCCAGTTTGCATTTCTTTGTGATGCAGAACGTGTGTTTCTGTTCCCTGTGGGTATCCTGAGGGCAGGTGTGTGTTTTGTGTCTGGGTGAGGGCCAGTTGTGTATGCCTGTGTGCCTAAGACCGTGTGTATTTGTTGCACGTGTGTCTGAGTGATTTATTGTGTGGAGGGAATGTGTGTGTTAGTGCAGGGGCAAGCGGGTATGGCTGTGACATAGACCTTGTGTAGGTGTTGTGCGTGTGTTTGTGAGCGCAGCTGAGTGTGTTTGCCCGGGCAATTGCGCATGCCGGTGTGCAGGACACGTGTGTTTTTGTATTATTAGGTCTGACTGTGTTCATGCACAGGGGTGTGTGGGAGTGGAAGTGTGAGCCAACATGCATGCCTTTTGGCCACAGATTGTGTGTGTGTTTGTGTGTGTGTGCGTGCGCACACCTGTGTGAGAGAGCGAGAGCAGTGCCGGTCTGCATGGGTTTCTGTCTCTGTGTGTGCATGCAGCCATCTTTGCCGTGCGTCTAGCCCGGGTGTGTGGGTGTGTGTCGTGTGTGTGTGTATGCATGACCTCGTGTGTGGGTTTCGTGTCTCTGTGTGTTTCCAGTCACGTGTGATTGTGAGAGTGTGTGGCCAACGGCACATGCCTCTGTGTGGAGACCGTATGCGTGTGTGTCGTGTGTCCAAGGGTTTGCATGTGCACACATGTGTATGACTGTGTGTGTGTAGACCCCAGGCAGCAAAGGAGAGGGACTGCGGGATTTCCAGCTCTGCCAAAGATGGAGAAAGGGGCAAGAGTCTCATTCCCAGGCGACTCTCCTCTTGTCCTGTGGCCCCTCTCACCTTCCCTCCCCGGCAAGGACAATGCCAGAGGCCTGTCATTGCACGAATGTCACCCGGGAGTGGGAGTAGACGTGGATAGCATCCACGTGAAGGGTGAACAGATGGTAACCATGGTCCAAGACTGTGGGGCAAATATGAAATCCACTCTGGGGGAAACGTGTGGAGACCTGGTCGGGGAATATGCCTGGATATATGTGCACGCTTCCCCCAACTGAGACGGAAACACTCAATGACTGGAAACACAGAGCGACACGCAACACACACACGAGCTCATGCATACACACACACGAGGTCATGCATACACACACACACGACATACAGCCAGACCCCCGGGCTCCACACATGGAAGAGAAGATGGCCACACACACGAATGCAGACACAAACTCATGCAGATATCACCTGCTTGTCAGTGATGCCTGGAGAGACTGGCTTGCACTGGCGTCAGACCAACGGGCCCACGCCTAATTTTTTAACTCGAAAACACGCCTGGGCATTCTCTCACCACATTTGTGGGCCAGCTCTGGGGACATGATGGCCTGACTTGGTGTTCCGCTAATGGTCTCACCCAGCTGGCCCAGACGGGGGGAGTCGAGAGTGGATGCTTTCTCCTCTGCAGGTCAGATGAGCCGGGAACCCCTTCCCAGGGCATTCGTGCCTTTGGCAGCATGCAACACAAGACGCTCCATCTCTGCTGATGTAGGTGTTCGTGCTGCCTGTCACCTGGGTGCCGTCCTCAACTCCTTGCTGCCTGGGCTTCCAATGTGTGGGCACTGAGGTCACCGAGCCGGCAGACAGCATCCACCTGCTGCCCTCTCCAAAGGGTTCACCCAGTCTTCCTGTTCAGAGTGGGGTATCTGGGTCCCCTTTGCTGTATGCTCTTGGCTCCGGGAAAGGCAGGGGTCTCTCTCTCCTCCATGCCAAACACACTGCATGTCTGTGTGTGAGCTTGGGTTTGTGTGGGCACCAGCTTGGCACCTTTCCGAGGCTCACTGGCCTGGCTGCCGGATCGAAAAGGGGGAGAGGGCTTTGAATTCCCGGGAAAGGAGCTGCACAGAGATGCATCTGCATCTTCCTTCCAAAAGCCTTTATGTTCCAGAGGCCGTGTGGCCAGAGTGCCAGAGAAAGAGCGCCGGAAGAGAATGTCAGAGAGGAGGACATAGAGGAGAGCGTGAGGGAAGGACAGGCAAATGGATGGCCAGAGCACTTTTCGTCGCTCTGTTCCTGAACAGCAAAGGGCATGCACTGGGATAAACTCTAGCCGCACCTTTCCCCCTTGCCGGCAGACGGCTTCGGGGCCTCTGTTTCCTGAAATCACACTATTGATACCCCAGGACTTGGGCTGAACTTTTCCATGCACACCCGACCAGGCTTTCCCGGGGGGCACACGGTGTCCTAAGTCTTATAGGAATCTATTCAGGAAGGGCGAGGGACAGCTTCCCATTGGCTGTAAAATACGAGGCAACTGCACGCTCGACGGGGCCGCAGGAACGGTTCACGCCAGTGTTGTTGGTGGGGGTGGGGTGGGTGTTCGGCATGGGAGTGGGTGAGCGAAGGGTGTTTGTTGCGGCTGGGACCCCAAGGCTTCCCCGGAATGGGCACGCGGTCGGGCTCCCTTCCTGGCTGTCTGGCTCCCACTGGGGCGAGGTGCAGGCCCGGCTAAAGCCACGACAACCGCCTCGCCACTGGGTTATCCCGGGGTCAATTCAGCATCCTGGCCTTGGGCATGGGATTCCATCCAGGCAAGGCCGAGTCCCAGGAGCCCACGCCCCCTTGACCCAGAAGCCACCTGGCACCAAACCACTTTGTGCATGCATCCCGCAGGCACGCGGTCTCTTATAGGTGCCTGCCTCTAGGCCTGGGCGCCAAATCTCCACCTGCCGACAGCTTGAGGAAGACACGTGCTCACACCTCCAGCTCATTCCCTCTGTTTATGCCGCGGCTCATTGCCGAGGCTCAGCTCCATGTCCAAATGGAGAGTGAGGTGTGGTCCGGGGA